>NC_041337.1:877565-1097565 GCF_004354835.1 Perca flavescens
AGTCCTCTGACGGTTCACCTTCCGGTAACTCTTCCTCGCTCGCTCTTCCTCCTCTCCCTCATGCAACACTCACTCCATTCCTCTTTTTTCCCCACGCAAGTAGCGACTGCTGTTGGTCTGTTTGCAGCTCGCTCGCCATCCACAGCAATGTGTGTGTCTGAGTGAGAGGATGCATGGGGGGCTGACTTCAGTTGGGGGGAGAAGGGGGCATCAGGTTTCATTGCCACCGCCCCCCCACACACACACACACACACACAATATCAGGCAGTGGCTGGTATGTGGACGGATTAGGAGCATGCCAGGCTGTTGCTCTTTCTACAGTTACACTCACTCTCCTAACCCTGTAGACTTTTTATATATATTTATCAATTACCACTAGCCCTGTAGACTTTTTAAATATATATATATATATATATATATATATATATATATATATATATATATATATATATATATATATACATACACAGTCCCTGACAAAAGTCTTGTCGCTTGTGTACAAATTGACCTGAAGTGCCACTGAAATATATTTCTAATCAAGATGTTTTTACAAGAAATGGCTCATTTTAATCCCAACAGCTTTAGTAATAATGTTTCAGTGCAAAACGAAACTGTCAAAAAGTTTTTGCAAAGACATAAGTGTTGTCGCCTTGTCATATGAGCTTCACCTGTGACTAATGGATCAATTAGGTCTCAGGTGTGTATAAAAACAACCCCAGTACACTAGACCTCTGCAAACATGCCTAACGCTCACCCTGAGACTAAAGTTTGGATTATCAAGAGGCTGAAGACCAGATCCTCTGCTGATGTGGCAGACACCTTCAATGTGTCTCAGCGTCAAGTACAGAGGATAAAAAAAACATTTGAAGACACTGGAGACGTTTTTGATGAGCCCAGGTCAAGCAGACCCCGCAAGACAACTGCTCGAGAGGACCGTTTGTTGGCTCGAAAATCCAAGGCCAGCCCATTTTCCACTGCAGCAGAGCTCCACGAGACCTGGTCACCTGAAGTCCCTGTGTCAACCAGAACAGTTTGTCGGATTCTGTCTCGAAATGGCCTCCATGGTCGAATCAGTGCCCAGAAGCCAGCACTAAACAAAAGACAATTGAAAAACCGTGTGGCATTTGCCAAGGCCCACAGCCTGCTAAAAGGATGGATGCTGGAAAAGTGGAAGAAGGTGGATTTTTCAGATTAATCTTATGTTGAATTACACCACAGTCGCCGCAAATATTGCAGGAGAGACCTACTGGAGCCCGCATGGATCCGAGATTCACCCAAATCCTGCAGCAGGACGGTGCTCCATCGCATACTTCCATCTCCACATCAAAGTTCCTCAAGGTGAAGAAGATCAAGATGCTCCAGGATTGGCCAGCCCAGTCACCAGACATGAACATCATTGAGCATATGTGGGGTAGGATGAAAGAGGAAGCATGGAAGACGAAACCAAGCAGTCTTGGAGGCATGCAAGACTGCTTTCTTTGCTATTCCTGATGACCTCATCAATAAATTGTATGTATCCTTGCCAAACCGCATGGATGTAGTCCTTCAAGCTCATGGAAGTCATAAAAGATATTAAATTTGGATCTCACAGCACCACTACTTAATTTGCTGACATATTTTTGTATTTGCAGTAAATTTGTTCAATTTCTGTATAGGCGACAAAACTTTTGTCTTGCCAAAATTTGACCTGTCTGAGCTATTTCTAACACCAATTGATTAATTAAAAGTCAGGTTAGTAGCAGGTGTTTCTACAAAATGGATAAGCGACAAGACTTTTGTCAGGGACTGTATATATTTATCAATTACCACTAGTGGTGCAAAGATGAATTGATGAGTTGTCAACTATTACATTTATCGCCAACTATTTTAATAATTGGTTTGAGTGAAAGTTCTCTGATGTCAGCATGTTAAATATGAATATTTTCTAGTGTCTTCTCTCCTCTGGGACAGTAAAATGATTGTTTGAGATGTGGACAAAACAAGACATTTGAGGACATCATCTTGGGCTTTTTTGGGAAAACACTGATCCACATTTTTCTTACATTTTAGATAACAAACAACTTATCCATGAGTCAAGAAAATAATTGACGGTTTAATGGACAATGAGAATAACCGTTAGTTGCAGCCCTAATGACCATTTAAACTTGAGACACCTTAATTCCTGTAAGCTACCGGGACCCCCTGCAGAGACGTCCCTCTACATCTAGTTGCTGCCATATTTTCATGCACATTATAACGAGATTACTTGTTAAAAGAGTTTTGCTTTTTGCGCCACAGTTTACTTCAACGCCCCCTGTTCAGCATCTCCAAACACCATATATACTGTACCACTGGCTAACAGCTTCATTGGCCAGGCTGTCAGGAAGCTCTACCAAGTGAAAGAAACGGACACCGCAACGCCGTAGACTTAGACGGAGACCAGCAAAGTCTCTTTCCCGGTGCTGGCTGAGTGTTACTGAGCAGCCTCCAACTGAGCTTGAAGACGTAGATGTGACGTGAGCAACGTGTCTGAAAGTGTGAAGTCTTCTGGTAGCTGTGAGAGAGAAATCTCAATCATTCCCAATCTTACAGAGACGGAGAGTGGAGGTATATGTAAGGAGATAACATAGACACAGGCTAATTACTGATCACTAACATGCTAGTTAACATTAGTAATTAAACCTAAACAGATAATGGAAGTCCAAACTGCCTGTGAGCTTCTCCTGTACTATACGGTAATTCCTCTACTGTGTGACAGTAAGTCTCGTGGTTATGACACAATCGTTAGCCAATTTTTATAAAAACGTCTGCTACGGAGCCATAACGTGAGCTACAAGGTAATGGAGCCTTTAATACATTGTCGTTTCTTTAGAAATAAACAACGGACAAATAGAGTCTTTAAACGCTTCAGATGTGAAGTTATTCGCTGTCAAAGTGACGCCAAAATGAATGGGAGTCAATGGGATGCTAACGGGAGGTGATGGCTTGATAGCATCAGAATCTCCCCATAGGAGGAACGCTTCCTGGAGGCTCGTTTACCCCATTGAGTTCTACACCCCTCTCCTCTGAGGTATAAAGGTATTCCTCTGTACGTCCGGCACATATTGCAGAATTGACAAAGTTCACTTGACTTGATATAAGCATTGAATTGATGTTTAACACACTAATGTAGTTGTTTGCACAGGAAAGGACACATTCAAGTGTTCATTAATGTTCAGTATTTTCAACAATTAAAGGTTCTCCTTTTAAAGACATACTTTGCATCATAACTCATTCTTTTCTTTTCAATCAAAGAAACCCACAGCGAAGACTGAGGCTCTGAAGCAACAGAAAACATTTATTTTACAACTTCATTTACCCACACGTCTGCCTGACGGCCCATGCTAAAAACAGAAAAACCTCTACGTCTCTATGTACCACGAGCCGCTGCGTGTACACACAGCACAGCAGCTCCGCCATTTTGCCACTTCATTGTCGAAAATGGTTCACATCTAAAAAAAATCTATACATCCCCTCAATGTTAAAAACATAAGAAAAAAAAAATCAAATAAATAAAACAGTGCTTGGATAGGATTATCTTCTGGTCACTATATTCACACTTGTTTTAGATCTAACAAAGGAGGTTTCTGGACTCCTCCAGGCTTCACGCTGCATTCACTCCCACACTGTTGCATGTTTTGGTCAATAGAGGAAAAAAAATGAGGGAAAAGGAGGGATTTGGGGCTTTTTTTTAACAACGTGGCTTTGCAGTGGACACATGCAACCCGGTCTCACGGCAGTTCGTGAAATGGTCACGTTATTTTTCATCTATTGATTTGTGTACACGGACACGTTTATGTCGGGGTTTTTTCATGGTGGTCAGCACGTAATGGGAAGCATCTCTACGGAGGTTGGGTTTAGGAAAAGAAGAACGGGGAGAGGACACGATCTCCAGTCTCTGGGGTGAAAGTCCTGTGTTGTTTGACCCATCCACCCCCCCAACCAACCTCCTTGCGCGGGTTTTCGGGATTTCATACTACTCGCTACCGTAGTCGTGCTGTGATCACGACAGATGCTTCCCACTGAAATACATTAGTTTAAAAAACGTGCTGACCACCACGAAAAAAATCGAAAGAATCGATAGATTAAATAACGTGACCATTGCACGAACTGCCGTGAGACTGGGCTGCAACACATGATGTGAAGCACAAAAGGAATACAGTAAAGACAGATTTGATTAAAGAGGGGAGCCTTTGCCGGTTTCATAAAAACCCTTTAAAGAGTCCTCCTCAATCGGACCCAAAATCCAAATTAAAAACTGGAAGAAAAACTTAAAAACAAGGAATACAAGTCAGACATAATCGGCCCATTTGGAACTGTTCAAATGGGTTTACTGGAGCCGACACCATGCATGGTGCATATAAAGGCTCTGACACACCAACCAGACGGCTGACCATCGGCACAAAAGCCAGTCGGACTGATCATTCAGGTCCATAGAGGTCCAAAAAGGGCCTCAGAACACACCGAACTGGCGCCGACTGGAGCGTACGTTCTGCGCGTGCGCGAGACGTAATGCGTATCCATAACAGCAGGCGGTGCTGATCTGTATCGCCGCCCAAGAAATGAAAACCGGAAATGACGAACGTGTCACATGGGTCTGGCTACCTCCCGCCAACAATTAATGGCGGCTCGTTGGGAATTTACAATCTCGTGTTTTACGAAGATAGATCAGCGAAATGTCTTCATTTCAGATCGACAAAGGTCAGTTTGAAAGATTTTCGTCAGATTTTGAGAGGCGTTCGTCCCGCTCGTTATTTCCGGGTTAGCACTCCACCAATCAGATTGGTCATTGAGTCCGACTGCCTGCCTTCCGATTCACCATGTCAAATCGGCCCAAATGGATGCCGACAGCTCCTCCGGCTGACGACCGACCTCGCCAGACTGTCAGACGGCTGATTATCGGCTGGGCGTGTCAGCGCCTTTAACTGTACTGATGTAAGAGAAGAAACCTGCATTCACTTGATTTAGCTCTATTCTTATGGCCTCAAACTGAGCTAATTGGGGACTTTTTCTTTGATTATTTATGAACCTGCAAATTCCCTGAAACAACCTTTGAAATTTTGTGATAGAAGGCTTGCCATGGAAGAGACTTATTGTCATGATATGTACAAATACATAAACAAAGTGTTTGATTGAGGAATAAATTTGCCTGTTGGGTTCAATTTCCTGAACTTCTGACACAAACAACCAAAATGATCCTGTATATTCCACTTCAGCAGAGCTGGAGTGTAACAAAAAGAGTAGTAATTCTGAAGGTATTCTGGAAAATGATACCCTAACTAATCAGCCTGTTTGTTATAAGATTATATTATCTAAAAAAAAAAAAAACTGCTGCCACACAAACAAATAAGACTTTGGATATCAATATCCTCCCTTTCGTTTACAACATAAATAAGAAAAACAAAAAGAATGAAAAGCAAATTCTACAAATAGAATGGAAGAGGAAAAATGACAAACTTAGGGTTTACATTTCTGACCAACTCAAAGAAATACAGTGACGTGAAATCTAGACATACACTTTTACGCGACATGTACAGCATTTTTTACTTTCTCACAAAACTAACTGGAAACTAAAAACAAAAAAAAAAAACAAAAAATAAGGGGGGCTCAATCAGTGTATACGTGTTGTTCTGGATTACACCAAGAGGTCACTAATGTCTCTACTAATAATACCGCTGGACTCAGTGCACACACACACAGCTCTCAGTGTGGAAAACAGGGAGCTCCATCCTTCATATGTGGAAGAGAAAGTGGATCCAGGTTCAAACGTAAAAGTAGGAAGAACTGGAGGAGAGGAGGAGGAGGAGGACCACAGTAAATCTATAATGAAGTAACCTTAGGCTGAATCCCATTTCCTTCCCCTTAGTTTTGCACGTTCACGTGAGAGTAAGCGCTATCCCAATTCCTGTTTTGATCGAGGGGTAGGGCTAAGAGGACCAAGCATTTTCACGAGCTTACTTGTACCCGAGTATTTTTGGCTTAAAGATTTGATTTACAAATTACGACAGTCTTGTTTTGTGCTCTACACAGTCCTGCGCGTATATATTTGCAACCATGTTCTTCATTGAAACATTATTTTTAAAACTGCTAGTTCGCTACGCTAACGTTACATTAGCTGATTTGCACAACAGTCCCGTATTTGTCTGACTAGCCTTGAATGGACTCCATGGCAGCAAGCTAGCGACGATGTATGATGACGTAACCGTAACCACCCCTAGTCCTTACCACTCGGTAGGGGTAAGACAGTGAAAATGGGATTCAGCCTAAACCAGCAGTAAGCATGATCGCTCCGTGTACCCTTATGTGACAGAAATCTATATGCATATGCCCGTTATTTCTGCCCAATCATGTAGGCTTGTGTCATGTAGACGCGCCTACGGACAGTGTTGTTGTCACTACATAGAGCACCTGTTGAAGTGTGAGCTGCAAAGGGCTCCTGCAGTGATGTTCCCCGAGGGTATGGAGGACAAATAAACACCCTCAGCCCCCCTCCCCACACCCCCCCAGTCCTATCAACTCCTCACTGAACACACACACAGGATCACTGACCCATTTCCAGCCAGCATCGGGCTGAGAGAAAAGCCTCGCCAAGTGTTTCCCAACGGGCTAAAAAGGAGACAGCTTGTTTCTCACTCATGAATAGTTTCTGAGTGAATGAAAAACAAAATGTCCAAAAAGCTCTCTCCTGGGATGCCTGGCGTACATCTCCACTTGGCCAATGTCTTGAGTTGATAGATGGAAAGTTGGTTGATCCTTGTGTAGTCTCAGCAACGCTTATACTACCTGTCTGCATACGATGTTTGTCGCATGTGCAGTGTGCATCATAACCTTTGTTTGTGGGGGACCCCAACTGATATGGCTAAATGATGAAATGTTACATCACACAGACTGCATGTGGAGGTTGCCAAATCCCTGGAGGACGGAAGAAAGTGTTACAAATGTACACTTTCGAGTCACATTTACGCTTGTTTATAGCGCAAGGGAAGCCAGACAAAACGCTTCCCGCATTGACACGGCGTCCTGAGAAAAAAAGTCTCTCTCTCTCTAGGTCCATCTCTCATTTGTTAATTAACCAAAATATAGTTGGTTTGCTCAACAACCTCCAGACTAAAATTTGTGAGCAGAAATAATTTGCAAAAGTTTCCTCTGTTACCACTTTCTTTTTGTGCGGAAGTTTGACATTTTTATGCTTTTTCTTTGTTGCGATTGTTTTTTAGAAATTAAAAAAATGTAATAAAAAACATCAACATTTTTGTGCATACCTCACACAGATAAAACCGTTGTGTAATTCTTTAGTAAACATGTCTCTATGTTTGGACAGGGTCCCCCTTCTGTTCTTCTGACTGCATCTGCCATGACTATTGGGAGCAAAACTATGAGCTCATCTGTCCCTCTTAAGATCATGGTTACTCTGGACAGGATCACTGGTGTTGTTGCATTCTGTCTAACCAGTATTAAAAGAATTGGTTTGTTTTGTTTTGGGTTTATTTGTCCTGCTTCATTTCTCGTCCTCCTTCTCCCCTCACTTCACATTAATGAATTAAAGGTCAAGGTGTGGGCTGGCTGACTGACTGTCAGTGATTGTATGCAGTATTTGCTGGTGCGTGTGTGTGTGTGTGTGTGTGTGTGTGTGTGTGTGTGTGTGTTGGAACCAATGGATGATACTGTAGCTGTGGTTACCAGAAGGTGTGAGCTGTGTGTGTGTGTGTCTAGGATGCATCGGTCCTGTAGCTTATGTGGGCATCAGACGTGAGCTGTGTGTGTGTGTGTGTGTGTGTGTGTGTGCGTGTGTGTCTAGTATGCGTCGGTCCTGTAGCTTTGGTGGGCATCAGACGTGAGCTGGGTGGTTTCTGTGGCTGAAGACGGCTGCATCATGATGGGCTCACTGCCATCTGGGGAAAACATCACACACACACACACAACACACACAACACACACAACACACACACATTAAAGCTAGGGCTTGCAAATGCAATCAAAATAGAAATCACAACATGGACTAGTGCAATATTGAAATGGCAGGGGGGCTGCAACATTTGTTAAAGGCAAAATATGTGTCAAACTGCTGAATGAAGTGTTATGGCGCTGAGAAAATGCCACAGTTGTGTAAAGCCACGGGCAGTGATTGAGTGTCTTTTATTACCTCACAAACACCTTACGCTGCAAATCCAAATTAAGCACAAGTCCACTAACAATAAACATCATGTGTATAAGCTTGAGTTGCTGACAAAGACGCAGAGTGCTATCATAATCCATCCTGACATAATCCACTCAGCAAATAGACACATCTGTTACATCAACGACTGGAATGATTTAAAGTAATGCATCAAGCCAAACATTCGTCTGTTTCTGGCTCTTCCATTGTGACGATAGGCTGATTATGTTCCCTGTGGTTGGATCGTAGAAGGGTTGGGACTTAATATTAATTACGATGTGTGAAGTGTTGTGAATGTCATGTTTCAAATATAAGACTACACAGATGTGAGAGTTATCGTCAAAGAGCATTCATGTTCTGGGACCGTTTAGGGACTGTGTGTAAAATATCCCATGTAGTTTTGTAAATGTACAACATTGTGTAAAAGGGTTCAACAGGAGCCTGCTGTTAGAAAACTGTCAGAAGAGACATGGGGCCCTATCTTGCACCCGGCGCAGCGCAAAGACCGATGCTGTTGTCATTTTCCCGTCCAGCGCCCGCATGGTTTAAATAGCAAAAGCACCTGCTCCCATCTGTGGCCCATGGGCGTGCTGGTCTTACATGGAGGTGTGTTCAGGTGCATTCTGGGCGTGCTGGTCTTACATGGAGGCGTGTTCAGGTGCATTCTGGGCGTGCTGGTCTTACATGGAGGTGTGTTCATGTGCATTCTGGGCGTGCTGATCTTACAGGGAGGTGTGTTCTGGGGTGTGCTGGTCTTACAGGGAGGTGTTTTCAGGTGCATTCTGGGGCGTGCTGGTCTTACAGGGAGGTGTGTTCAGGTGCATTCTGGGCGTATTGCTATCTTAAGGCAGCAGGAAGTGGTCGCGCCATTGACCACCAAAAACCTGGTCTAAAGTCAATAACGCAGCATTTCATTGTTATTTTAACAGAGCATTAGTAAAATGCTCCTAGGCTTGTGCACAGCGCGTGCACACTATGCTTGTTACACACACAGAGACACACAGCAGCACACACAGATGCAGAAGATAACAAATAAAAATATTACGGTGCAAATCCTCCATCATAACAGCAATGCTCCAAGGTCCAAACGCGTCTGGCTTTTAAAGGGAATGGGAGATGATCTCTGATTGGTTGATTCCATGTTACGCCCAAAACACACCTCTGATTAATGAAGACACTAAGGACAACCCTTTAGGACCATGCGCCCAGCATACAGAACCTTTTTTCCGCGGTCAAACTAGAAAAAGTGGATTTGGACACGCCCTAAACGCACCTGCGCCAGGCGCTTCACGCCGTGCGCTTAGATTGTTAAAATAGGGCCCATGGGCGTTTAAAGCCCGATATTTGTCCCTCACCTCTCTCGTCAGCGGTCATCTGGGCCTCCAGGTCCTCGGGGGAGACGTAGAACTCGGGCTCCTGGTCCATGGGCGGCCGAGGTTTACATTTACCGCAGCAACAGTTACAGCAGCAACACAGGCAACAGCAACAATAACAGCCTGTGGACAGGCAGCAGAAGACGAACAAGGCCTATGGGACGAAGAGGGGGAGGGGGGGGGGGAAGAGAGAGAACTTACTCTGTCTGCTTATTTAGTCCTCTACTTAATGTGATTTTTCCCTTTCTTACATTTGACACTAAACTCGGCTTCAAAACCAAAACGTAGCGGAGTAAATGTAGCCTTAAAGGTCACAAAGAAAGAAAGAATGCACGCATGTTGGCCTCCATCCTACCTTCGCCCACCAGCTGGACAGAACAAAGTAGGTGTTGACGTTCTCCTCTCCGAACTGCTCTGCGACATAAAGCCCCAGCGAGCCGTATTTGTCGTAGATGTTCTTCTTGGTGGCGTCGCTCAGGATGGAGTGGGCGTTGTTGATTTCCTTGAACTTTTCGGCTGCGTCCGGGTTATCCGGGTTCTTGTCTGGGTGAAACTTCAATGCCAGTTTCCTGTAAAAAAAAAAAAAAAAAAAAAAAGAAGAAGAAAGATTTGCAATGCTGGCACACAAAAGATTCCAATGGGCCTTTATCACAGCAGACATTTTAGACCTGCGCAGAATCGATCACCAACGATCGCCACCCAGTGCATGCTGGGTAGATGTGTGTGCGACTTGATCCCAACTTGCTCAGACGTCATGCACACACGCGGCAACAGTAACCTCACTAGATCACAGCGGCCGCAGGTTTGAGACGCAGGCGCCGCAGTTGCTCTCCACCGACTGCAAGACCCAGGTGGACCCAGGGGCATGCTGGGAAACGCCGTCCTCTCAGCTGATTGGTTCAGAATCGACTCAACATGATGACGTTTCATATGAACTTTGTTTTGATTTTGAATTGGAGGGATTTGTGTGATTTAAAGGCTTATTCTGTACAGAACACGTGTGGCTGGTAGTGACGTTTAGAAATGATCATCGCATGTAGAGCAATTTGAGAGCTACTCTGTCATAATAAAAACAACTGGAGACTGTGTGTACAAGCTGACATATGGGTATGACTGATAACATTTGATTAAATCGGAATTGCACCGAACAGGATGTGGGTGTTTGTGTGACTTCCGTTCAGCCTGAAGGCGGCTGGAAACGGCTGCAAACTGTCCCGACTTGACTGCGGCTTTTTGTCACTAATTTTGACTGGTCGTAGCAGAAAAAGCACAAGTGGTACTTATAACATTAATGGTGGCTCTGTTCTATTCAAGTGTTCCAGGAAGCTGTGCCAGTAGGTTCATATGGACCACTATTTTTGGCTGTTATTTATATACATTTAGTTTGAAGCGCCAAAAGCAGGCAAATTCTTAGTTTGGTTTGTGCGTTAAGAGCTTGAATTATGGGTTGCAATTTCCAAGAGATGGGTCTCGACTTAACCACAGATAACTAAAAAGAAATAAATCTAGTAGTGAGTAGTAGGGGTATGAAATGTGCACAAATAGGAACAGAATAACCCCAATTTAGTTCTTTTCTTCTTATCTGGCTTTGTAAATGGAGCACTGCTGAATTTACACATTCACACTAAACTGGGAGTATAATTTGTTTCAAAATGTAAAAGTGTATACCCAAATATCAGCCAAAAACTTCTTTTAGAGAGGTTGTTTATTTCAGGATCCCTGTGACCCATAACAAAATGTCTCACAGGCCTCTGACTCCCTCTAGTGGTTCTCAACCTGAAAGATCAATATCAAAGATGGCCTATGGGGGCTTGCTGCTGGGTGTAGCAACACATACCTGTAACATTTCTTGATATCCTCTGTCGTGGCGCTCTTGTCGACTCCCAGCACGACGTATAGCGATTCTCCTGATGTGGAGAGAGATCTCTGTCTCTGCTGCTCCATGGCCCCTCTCTCTCTCGCTCTCTCGTTCCTTCTCTTACTCGCTCCCTCGCTCGCTCAGCCTCTCACCTGTCGGGTAGGAAGAAAAACAGGTACATTCATGATATGGATATGAACTTGTTGTGTGTAGCATTGCAATTGAATTGGGATGTTGATTGCCTGTGTGAGTTTCAAATGCTGCACAACGCTACCTTTACACGTGGCCGGCTATTTTCATAAACGGACATTTCAACCTCTCCGTTTTCAAAAATAACATTGTGCACAGCTGTCAGAAAAGTGTTTGTTTACCCGTCCCTGTGTATATATACCGTCGAGAGCACACCAAAAACCTGTAGGTGGCAGTGTAACGAGAAGCTCAAGCCCACGTTAGCCAATCAGAATCCCGAAAATAGCAACAACCGCAACGTGTGCAACATCATGGTTGGTCAAAATGTAGGAAATTCTGTGCCGGTCGCAGACATGTAACTATGGAATCCACCGGACCAAAACTTTGGCTCTGTTCATATCAACTGCCGATAGAAAAAAAAAATAGAAAAAATATCTGGAAAGACGCAGACGGTTCCCTGTTTGTTACCTGCTCTGTCTTGCATATATTTGACACCACAAACATAAAAACCACATCAATGCGTTCGCCAGATCTTTATCTTTCTTGTGATGATAATATTTTTGCCGTTTTAGAATTACAAAACAAACTTTAGAAGTATAGTCTTATAGAATGGGCATTCCGTTGTTTCCAGGAAGAAGAACAAAAAAAGAAAACTAAGTAGCTGATGAGCTAAAGGTCGCTTTGTTTTTTCTTCTTCTTCGTATTAATTTGTCTACGAAAAAAGCCGAGGGACCTATTACTGTGTGACTTGCAGAAACCATTGCTATTCTGTCCGATCCAATCCCCAAACCCCGTTTCAAACTCGTCCCTTTCAGGTAAAGGATGCCCCACTTGGTCCATTAGGCCTCCCTGCTGCTGATAGAATTACACTAAAGAGTGTCTTTTCTTGGCTTTTTAGAGGCTCCGATGGTAATAGAACCAGGCCTGAGGGTTTTTTTCTTCACAGGGCCATTTGGAGAAAGGAGACTCACGAAAACAGAAACAGCTTCAGTCAGAAGTATTTACACAGGCTGTCATGTTTCAGGAGCTCTTGTGTGACTGTAGACTCTGATATTTCCATGATCAAAACGCTCATTACACCTTTTACACTGAACGTAAAGCTGCATGTCTATGGCCAGCGTCTATGTTGGAGTGTGACTGACTTAAGTGTTTAAGTCGGCTCTACACACTGCCCTTTGTACCATGCCTTCATCTGGGTGCCTATAAACTACCCTGGACAATGATTATTCAATTTTTATATATATTTTATTGCCTGTTGTACTTGAATATATACAGAATTTGCACTGACAATGTACTTGCACTTGACAAAGCCAGAAATCTTGGTGTAGTCATTGACACAGACTAGAGGTCGACCGATATGGGTTTTCTCTGGCCGATGCCGATGCCGATCTTTAGAAATCAGGGTCAGCCGATGGCCGATAAATGCTGCCGATTAATTTTGGCCGATATTTGGCCGATATGTGCTTGTTTTTAAACCTCTATTTGAAAGATAAAATGTAACACTAATATACACAGAATTTCTCAACAAAAACATTTATTGAACACTTCACCAATCTACACTTGTATAATGTAAAAATATACTGTATATTGTATAATGTATAAAAAATATATTAAATAAACGAAACAGGTAAGAAGATCAAATAAACTTTTAAATGAAAAAATTAAGTTTAGTGCACTTAGCAGCATTTAAACTTATGAGAATACAAATCTGCAAGCTTCACAGAAAGTGACGTGTTATTAATCTGAACACTATTTAACTCCTGTTGAATCACATCAGACTAGGGCTATCTAAAGTCAATTCTTGTTCACCTTGTTTGTTAGATCATTGTTCATTTGTTGAAGTGTTGTATCTGTGTTTTGGGGATCCTACTGTTACATGTCCTGTTGCACTCATTAGGATCTTATCTGAGCAGATTTCTGTCATTCAAACAATTGAGTTGTAATTTAAAACTAGTCCAGCCAATTTAATAAAAGTAAGGGTTTTATTCGTGTTCGAGTCCATAGATGCAGTTAATGGATACAGGCACGGAGAACTGAAGGCTCTGTTAGCAACGATTAGCTCCGTTAGCGGTCAGCTCCGTTAGCGGTTAGCTCCGTTAGCGGTTAGCTCCGTTAGCGGATAGCTTCAGTTAGTGGATGAGACTGTCACGGACAAGGGTAACAACCAGACTCTGATAAATGACATTCGGGGAGCTTCCACAGCGGTGTGGCCGCGGTGTTTTGTACAGTTTTATTAGTAGGCCTACAGTTAAACAAAGTGACTGTGCGAGACACACAGCGCAAGAATTTACGAGGGGAGGGGCTGGAGGCAGCTGGTCTGAGTGCGCTGTAAAAAATGTCGCCTAATCACGTTTTTAACACTAGGCTGCCCGCAGATGCGCCTGCCAATAATCGGCTTGATATACTGGGATATTGGCAGTGGCGAACCGTGAGTACTACAGCTGGGCCTTCACCTCGGCCATCACCGCCGAGAAAAAAAATCATCGCGGAAAAAACAACAGTACGATGAATTGAAAGGGTTTAACAAGTGCAATCCTTTAATTAACGATGACAAAGATGTAAACAAATAGACCATAACGTTAATAACATTCTCCGCAACAAGAAACATTCTCAACATTAACTTCAGAAAACTGAAGACCATTTAGGCTACATAGTTGAAATTAAATAAACATACTCTAAAGCCAAAATCTGGAAATATAAAATTAGGTCACCCAGAATGTCACCCCGTCACCATGGACAGCGCTAAGAAATCACGGCGCATTACAAATCATTCAGACAATGACAAATAAATCCATGAGCATCATCAATCTACAATACAACTTCAAAATCACAATACGCCAAAAGTTACATAAAGCTGGTAATACAAAGACTATGTTTTAAGTTGCAATGAAGTGCAAATGCCTCTCCATGCGCAATTACGCATAGTGCAATAAATTAAAGTCACAATTTTAATTTATAGGTTATACTATACCTCCTTAATTCGCCACAGGGAAAGGGACAGACAAGTGAACATGGGGGGAATAAAAACCCTCTAAAAACAAAAATCCAACCGCACACTTCTGATACATTGGTTGATTGATTCGATATTGAATTAAAGGCAATTTGCGCTGGGACAACCTCTGCAATAAATACATCCAGTAATCTTAATCCCTTGAAATAATAATCAAGGTGGTTTATGACATAGGCCTACTTTACATGAAAAGTGGATTTTTTTGTGTCTATAAGGTTAAATTAAATTTAAATACATTTAATTTAAAAAAAAGACAAAAAAATTACATTAATACCTACTTTTTTAGAGGCCATATTTTAAAGAGTTTGGTTTTAATTAATTTTAAGAGAATAATTGGCGATTAATGGCAAAAATGTCTAAGTGGTGTAACCGTCAAAACTTTGTACCAAAATTTTTATCTTGCTTAAAAAGGTCAAATTTCTTAATAAAAGATCCCATTAACTACTTGGGCATTAACGTAAATTAAAGGTTATTATACATATTTACAATATATTTTAAAAACGATGCTGATATTTATTTTAATAATTTAGGGAATCCTGTCAGTCATGCTAGCTTCCTGAAATGTCAAGTGGTGTAACCACCATTTAAGGTGCCATTTTGTTAAAATCAGCAAGAAGACCACATGACAGGAAGTTACATCAGAGAAAAGGACCCCTGATCAGCATAACTGCTGCATCACAAGGTTAATAACTCTCTGATAAATATAAGTTAATAAGACATTTTTAGGTTAAGTTCAGTTCTTTGGTTCACATGTCAAATGGTATGACCCAAGTAAAACAGAAAAAAATTATTTTGAATAAATATTTGTATTTAGTGTAAAAACAGTGTTTTGATTATTTACACCAAGGCCATATGCTGATATATGTGTCCATTATAATGCCTGACTAATTTGATTTTACATTGAAATGTCAAATGGTGTAACCGGTTACACCATTTGACTCCTATTACAAGCCTCTCAATTTTTGGCCAATCTTTTCAAAATTTAACTAGTTCAGTTACTGGTCCAAGAGGTTATCTGAACTTAATTACTATTTAGAACTATTAGTATGTGTTCTTTGTTTGAATTTTTTAAAAGTGGTGGTAATTTATCCAACACTTAATTAAGATAGCTTATTTAGCTTGGCTACGCTAAATCATTATAGTGCAAGGCCTTAGTGTTTAAAAAAAGTTTTACCCTTAAATTAAAATTTCCATATCATTCCATTGCAATGTTACAATAATTTCTTAACAATTTAATAACACAGAATGAGGCAGTTGAACTGTGACCTCTAATGTGTTACAAGAACAGCAGCTTTAAAATACCTAAAAAATTCAAGGATTATTTAAGTATAAAATGTTACTTAAATATTAAAAATGCCATTGAAAAAATGCAGTTTATCAAATTGAATTCCGATAAATGCACCAGAATAAGTTAAAGAGGTCATATTATGCTCATTTTCAGGTTAATAATTGCATTTAGAGGTTGTACCAGAATAGTTTAACATGGTTTAATTTTCAAAAAATACCAAATTTTGTTGTACTGCACATTGCTGCAGCTCCTATTTTCACCCTGTGTGTTTAGCTCTCTGTTTTAGCTACAGAATAAGATCTCACTTCTATTCCATCTTTGTTGGGAGTCGCACCTGCGCAGTAGCTAGGTAAGGACTACTAGCCAGTCAGAAGCAGAGTATGAGGGTGTACCACGCTAGCAGCTAGGTGAGCATTATAACGTGTGTTACAAAGTGACCACGTTTGTCTCTGAAGTAAAGGCTGGACTAAAATAGAGCTGTTTGGAGCAGTTTGTGAACAGTGTTTTCTGTTGGAGATGGTAAGTCCCTTTGGGGGGGACTTTGGGCTTTTTCACTTTGTACACCTTGACATCCCAAAAAGCATAATATGAGCTCTTTACCTGTAAACATGTTAAAGGGCATGCACAACCCTAAACAGACTTGCTTCTCCCTCTCTCTTTCATCTATCTACCTCTTTCTCACACACAAATACTGTTCACACACAATTTGTTAAGATGTTAGTTGTTTAATTTAATCTAATGAGTTATAATATATTTAAATATTTGTCATTGAAATGAAATTAAACGCCAAGTTCAGTAGTTTAGTGTCACCTACAAGCATCACGTCAGGTGGTGTAACTGGTTTGTGTCAAATGGGGTAACCAGTATTTTTCTTGAAAAAATGATAATGTGCAGGTAAATTTATGTTTGATAAAATGTAATACTCTACTCCACTGTAGAAACACAATTTTAAGACTTTTTACACAATTTGTCCAAGATTATTTAGAAAACAAATGTTTCCAGCACGTCTTCCACTTGATATTGCAATAACAAATATAATTTAAATTTAGAAGTAATCCTAATCAAATCTATTTTTGGCTGAAATTTGGAAATAGGTAATAGTTATATTTGTATGAGTGCACTCACAAACAATGTAGTGGATGAAATATTAAATATTAATCATTCCTTTGTGGTTACACCACTTGACATTTTAGGTCCATTTGGTCCTACCTTTGTTAAAAAAAATGGTGAAAATCCTATTTCAAATGAAATAAAATGTACAACACAAAATATACATTTTAACGAAACTCAAGGATGCCTTCAAAAAATCTTTTTCAAAGTTTTTTCATCTGCCCAACCCTTATTTGTCACTGACCCATGACTTGTCAGTTGTAAAAAGTAAACAACTCCAGCAGTACAGCTTCTTACAGCCTGTCATCCATGGATATCGCTGATCATTTTCGGTCTTGAAATGCCTTTCCACTTTCTTAACCTTTTCTTATAATTCCAGTTCTGGAGTTGGTCTTCCGTTTTTTATTATTTCAAGTTTTTCTGTGAAAGGCCGCCTTGAAAAAGGCGATGCTATCAAGCTAGCCACAACGTCACTCTCGTCTTCCGCTATTTAACTCTGTCTCTCAACCGCTCTCGCCACTCTGCAGAGATTCGGACTTCATGAAGGCCTACGATCTTTTGTTTTTTTCCCGCCCACTTGAAATCAAATCGTGATTGGTCGATTTGCCCGTCACTCTCCACACCAAAACACATAGCTTGGCCTTCCCCGGGATTCGTGAAGTCCTAACCAATGAATGAGCCAGCTAACTGGGCCTTAATAGAGACAGACGATTCTGATTGGATAACATGTTTTCAGGACATGACCTTGACAGTAAGCTTAACTTTAGAACATAGATGAGAGAAAATGTATTAAATGTATTGTATTAAATTAAATGAGATAGAAATAAAAAAATTAATTTTTTTTTTATTGAATACTTAATTATTAGTATTATTATTAAATTAAATTAATTATTATTTATTATTATGTTTAGGCCTTCTCTGAAGGTGTAGAAGGCCCTGAAGGTTCCCCACTGGATATTGGCCGATGCCGATTATGTTAAAAATGTTTAAAAATCGGCCGACCGATTAATCGGTCGACCTCTAACACAGACCTGAATTTTAAAAGCCACATTAAAAAGGAACATGCCGACTTATTGGGAATTTAGCTTATTCACCGTAACCCCCAGAGTTAGACAAGTCCATACATACCTTTCTCATCTCTGTGCGTGCTGTAAGGCTGTCTGACGGCTCCAGCAGCATCAGGCCAGCACAGAACATGCAGGTGAATGGTTCCAGTAATCCTACTGCTCCAAATAAGTGACAAAATAACGCCAACATGTTCCTATTTACATGTTGTGATTTGTAGAATCACAGCGTGTACAAAAAACAACGTAACATGAGACACAGCCATCTTCTAACTGTAAACAAACTGGGAACTATATTCTCAAGCGGAAGAATGGGCGGAATGATTTGCTTTGCAGCAAGACTGTCTGAGAATATAGTTCCCGGTTCGTTTACGGTTAGAAGATGGCTGTGTCTCATGTTACGTTGTTTTTTGTACACGCTGTGACTCTACAAATCACAACATGTAAATAGGAACACGTTGGGGTTATTTTGTCACTTATTGGGAGCAGTAGGCTAGATGGAACCAGTTACCTGCAGGATCTGTGCTAGAGGCTAAGCTACCGGTGGGGCCGTCAAACAGTGTTACAACACGCACGGACACGAGAAGGGTATGTATCGACTTGTCTAACTCTGGGGGTTACGGTGAATAAGCTAAACTACCAATAAGTCGGCGTGTTCCTTTAAGACAATTACAAAATCAGCCTATTATCACCTTAAAAATATATCAAGGGTTAAAGGGCTTATGTCTCAGCAGGATCTGGAAAAACTTGTCCATGCTTTTATCTTCAGTAGACTTGACTACTGTAACGGTGTCTTTACAGGTCTCCCTAAAAAAATCCATCAGACAGCTGCAGCTGATTCAGAACGCTGCTGCCCGAGTCCTCACTAAGACCAAGAAAGTGGATCACATCACTCCAGTACTGAAGTCTCTACACTGGCTTCCAGTGCCTCAAAGAATTGATTTCAATATACTTTTGCTGGTATATAAATCACTAAATGGTTTAGGGCCAAAATACATTTCTGATCTGCTGCTACACTATGACCCACCCAGACCTCTCAGGTGGTCTGGGACAGGTCTACTTGTTGTCCCCAGAGTCAGAACTAAACAGGGGGAAGCAGCGTTCAGTTTTTATGCTCCACATATCTGGAAAAAACTCCCAGAAAACTGCAGGTCTGCTGCAACTCTGTTCTTTTAAATCAAGGCTGAAGACCTATCTTTTTAATGTTGCCTTTCTTTAAATAACATATTTTATCTGCTTTTATATGTTTAACTGTTTTAACTGCTCTTTATTCGCGTATTTTATCTCTCAGTTCTTTAAATTCTTATACTGCACTGTACATTTTTTTTGAAATTGTTTTCTAACTGTTCTTTCATGTTTTACGTAAAGCACTTTGAATTGCCCTGTTGCTGAAATGTGCTCTATAAATAAAGCTGCCTTGCACTGACACTCTCTTGCACTAGGATACCATTGCACCTTACTGCTTTTTTTTTTTAAACATGCTACTATCTGACTTTACTGGAAGGGCACACTATTGATATCTTCCTTTGCATTTCTGTAGTATGTATCTGTGCGTGGATGTCACACGCTGTGTGCCTATGTGTATGTAGGCCTATGTTGTGTATAAACTATTGGACACACTTAATTTCCTTCTGGATAAATAAAGTATATCTATCTCTATCTGTCTATCTATTTGTTGTTGAGGGTGTGCTGATGTGTAGAGGAAGAGAAAGGAATGCATGAGATAAACCAGGGCTACGTAAGTTCATCTCACGCAGCCAGGCGGGCAGGTGTAGATGGCGGAGAGATTCATAATCTGCCCTAAATTAACCCTCTTGTTTCCAGTAAGTCCATTGTTAAAGGTACCATGGCATGACAATTTATGAGTCACTTTATGAAGCATGGCAGTTGGTCAATGCCCACCCCCTCTCTCCTCCTCAATAGCATTTAAAGCTACAGACACAGAAATGGCACATCCTAAGGAAAGCTCATTGTGGGACTGGCTCTAGTGGCTGTAATTCTGCACCAAGGCTGAATTTCGGGAAAGAGACTTCAGATACAGTATTAGTGGACCACTAAGGTCTATATAAAAGAGACTTCAGATACAGTATTAGGGGACCACTAAGGTCTATATAAAAGAGACTTCAGATACAGTATTAGGGGACCACTAAGGTCTATATAAAAGAGACTTCAGATACAGCATTAGGGGACCACTAAGGTCTATATAAAAGAGACTTCAGATATAGTATTAGTGGACCACTAAGGCCTATATAAAAGAGACTTCAGATACAGTATTAGTGGACCACTAAGGTCTATATAAAAGAGACTTCAGATACAGTATTAGGGAACCACTAAGGTCTATATAAAAGAGACTTCAGATACAGTATTAGTGGACCACTAAGGTCTATATAAAAGAGACTTCAGATACAGTATTAGTGGACCACTAAGGTCTATATAAAAGAGACTTCAGATACAGTATTAGGGAACCACTAAGGTCTATATAAAAGAGACTTCAGATACAGTATTAGTGGACCACTAAGGTCTATATAAAAGAGAATTCAGATACAGTATTAGTGGACCACTAAGGCCTATATAAAAGAGACTTCAGATACAGTATTAGTGGACCACTAAGGTCTATATAAAAGAGACTTCAGATACAGTATTAGGGGACCACTAAGGTTTATATAAAAGAGACTTCAGATACAGTATTAGGGGACCACTAAGGTCTATATAAAAGAGACTTCAGATACAGTATTAGGGGACCACTAAGGTCTATATAAAAGAGACTTCAGATACAGTATTAGTGGACCACTAAGGCCTATATAAAAGAGACTTCAGATACAGTATTAGTGGACCACTAAGGCCTATATAAAAGAGACTTCAGATACAGTATTAGTGGACCACTAAGGTCTATATAAAAGAGACTTCAGATACAGTATTAGGGGACCACTAAGGTCTATATAAAAGAGACTTCAGATACAGTATTAGTGGACCACTAAGGTCTATATAAAAGAGACTTCAGATACAGTATTAGGGGACCACTAAGGTCTATATAAAAGAGACTTCAGATACAGTATTAGTGGACCACTAAGGTCTATATAAAAGAGACTTCAGATACAGTATTAGGGGGACCACTAAGGTCTATATAAAAGAGACTTCAGATACAGTATTAGTGGACCACTAAGGTCTATATAAAAGAGACTTCAGATACAGTATTAGTGGACCACTAAGGTCTATATAAAAGAGACTTCAGATAAAGTATTAAGGGACCAGCACTGTTGCAATCAAAAATGTCATATCTGTCAAGAGACAACTCAGCAACCAAACACAACACTTCACTTAAATCGTGGCTGTGACATTGATATTTTAGAAAACAAAACAAAAAGGACAGTAGAGTTAAAAACAGAAACACGCTGGAGGGCGAACAACGTCATGTGAAGTTGTTCAATGACCGATTGGCGTAAATATAGGCTACTTCACTATGGAATGACTTTGCTACAGGGGCTGGAGCATGACAAAAGATAATGTTGGCTCAAAAGTTCAGTCAGTAACTTATAGATATTACTTTCATTTTCTGCAACACGTTGGCAGTTTAAAGGTCCTATGACATAGTAAGGTGGAGGGTGGGGGTGTGGCCTGATGAAATACATCTAAGAGTTTAAGGAAATCAGCAGAGTCGAGGAGGGTGCTGCAGGCCAGAGACGCAACGAGAAACAACAGTAAATCCACCCACTGTGGGGCTACAGGGCTTATGTACAGCAGGCTTCTCCATGAGCTATGTCAACCTGACCACAATGCACTTACACACACAATACACCCATGGATTTACCCTGCAGAGATCTGAGGAGCAAAAGGGGTGCATCCGGCGGAATTTCCCGGCAGCACCTGAACAATCCCGGAAGTGGAACGTGGTGGATATAGACTTCCAGAGCCCTAACCCTCTGGTTGCTAATATAACCCTGTCAGACAGCAGGTGTATGGGGGTTAGCAGGCTTAGAGACCACACTAAACCAATCCAGCTACAAAGACACACTTGGCTCAGACTGCTAGACTTAAATTATCAACAGGAAAATAAGCTGCACGCCTGTCATCACCACTAGACCCGCACCTTTCTGATGAGCACTTATCACACTATGATTCATGGGCCCAGTATTATAACGAGAAGACGGTTCCCCCTTTGTAGTGTGATATTTATTCTAACAAGACCAATTTACTCTCTTTTAACTGACTGAGCAGTTTCTGGTAACGCTGTGTAGCACCAGCCACATGCTGGTAAAGTATGCAAGTGGCTGGTAGATTTGCGTCACTCACCAGCCAAAAGGGTTAAATTTGGATATTCTGAGTCCACTGAACTGAAAAAGCACCGAACCAAGTGATATTCCCAAATTACAGCCATTGCAGCATGCTGTTTCTGGTTAAACAGAAAAGACTCAAAGAGGTTTTAAAGGTCTATCTCTGTAGGGATCCTTTCCATAACGTTGTCAGACACTTAGAATATTAATCTGAGTCTGTCAGCGGCAAAACAAGCACTTTTCTGAAGGTAAATACAAGCTGCACAATTGTCCTATTAACTTACATTGTAGCTTGTTACTGTAGACTGCAGCCATCTCTCTTAATACTGGACCAATGTCAAAGATTGTTGTTCCCATCAGTTGCTTAGACACAAAAACATAGGAGCATAGGGTTGAAAAAAAAAAAACGTACTGGTTGGGCTCTATCACTCACATTCTAAGTGTGTGTGTTGACCTGAGGCCGACTTTATCAGATTGCAACTGTCTAGTTCCCTAAACATACAGGGACAATCTTAAACACACGGGGTAAGAAAAAGGCAGTATAAAATATAAAAGAAACATACGCCATAAACAAATACTGTCCATGAAAAGCTACAGATAAACATGTTCTATTTAGCAGAATAGAAACATGCCAACATCTGGGTGACAAAGAGATTTTCATTGTTTGATGTCCTCGTTTGTTTGTCAGCCATTAGTCTCTCTAAAGCCCTTAAGGGCATCAGATGGTCGCTATGGCAACCCTACGATGCCTCCGCACGCCTGACAAAACATTGATTTAACACCTCCCTAAATCCCGCCCACTAATGTGCCTCAGATTATCCAGTCACAACACACCCAGCTGACTGGGATTAACCAATGTTTTCATCTGTACTCCAGGGATTATCAATATACTGAGAGACTGTGCTAGAGTATGTGTGTACATACAGTGTGTGTGTGTGTGTGTGTGTGTGTGTGTGTGTGTGTGTGTGTGTGTGTGTGTGTGTGTGTGTGTGTGTGTGTTGAATAATCACATCCTACCACCACAGTAAATCTAAACCAATGACTCCGCCCACCTGAGCCAGCAGCCAATGAGATTGTGTCTTGTTGAATGAGCTGTAGATCAAATTGTCCATTTACAGAACAAACAGAGTGGAAAGATTTAACCCACGGTGTAATGGGGGGTGGCAGCATATGGCCTGTGTCTTAGACTGGAACTGGGTGAGTGGGAGAATTAAAATGTGTTGTTCTTCCACACCTGAGTCTCTCTTTTGGAATTTTACCCATTGAAGCATGTAAAAATGCATATAAATACTGTACAGATGCTAATCTGATAGCTACATACTGTTATCCTTTGGTCTGAAATGCAGTGGAAAAATTGACTTTATTGCATAGGTTCACACTGTCCAACTGCAGGCCAATCCACCAACTGTATCTGTATGAAGTCATCTCTCTCACAATACATTGGCTTTATACGGCGATATCAATACATTTCATTATACTGTACACTGATGGGAAGTCTATTAAAGACGTTAACATGTAAAATAACCTGTTGTAAATGCCTGTTTTTTGGCAAATCAAGCTTTTAAATACCTGACAAATCAACAAATTGATGCCAAATTATATACAAATTCCTTATTAGATTAGAACAGTCTTGCTTATTAAGTTCACTGTTTCACTTACATATACACGAGTGAACATTAGGCCAGCTGCACTCTGGCTGCGTGGCGTGAGCGTGGGGTTTCTGTTGCGTGGCGGCTGCGTGGCGTTTTCTATGTCTTTACACACCAGAAAGGTGCTGCTGCTAGCCTTGTCTGGACACATGGATGTTTCCCATAAACATAAATATATACTTTGACAGGTGCAATATTTGAAAATCGATAATTATTATTTATTTTTTTAAATTACACTTAGATCTGCATTTATGTCAAAACCTAGAGACTTTCAAACATCAAAATGTAATTTATTAATAAATAAATAAATAAATATATATATATATATATATATATATATATATATATATATATATAAACATATTTTTATATTCTATTTTGTCTATAAATATATAAACATATTTTTCAACATGCTTGTGTGTCGCATGAAAAATAGACGTTGGTCCTATTTCTAGCATGCATGCGTTTTCGAGCCGCGCTTGAGACGTGCGTGTCATGCAGGCAGTGTGCACGTTCTAACCTGTTACCATGGGAGCCAAAATAAAAACGGACATGCCACGCAGCCAGTCTGTAGCTGGCCTTTTTGCATTTTTAGGTTTGCCTCCCTCCACATTTGGTGAAATCTACTAAGTCATCATAAATGAAAGCCAGCGATATGTCAAGGGATGGCTTCCATGGAATAAACAGCGTGGCAACGGGTCTCATATTGCCCAACAGCCCAGAATAACAAGCTTTACCGAAAGTGCTCCGGACCGAGAAGAGAAAAACAGAGGTGGATGAGCATCTGTGCAGACTTCACGCTGTTGTGCTCAACTCTCCGAGGTTGTGTAACCGCGTTGTGCGAGATGTTAACATTGTCTCCATAACAAACTAAATGTGATCAGGTGCCCCTGTGAGCATCAGAATAGCTGCCAAAGACAATGCTGTCTGTGTACTCACTCACTGCGACATGATTAATAACACAAACATGCCAGACAGTCTGCGTTTTAGAATTCCTTGCTTCGCAGGCGTGTGCTGCACGTAGCTTACGTAAATCCTCTCACATCAGGAACTTGAAAGCAAAGGACAAGAACACAATAAAAGCAAGTTGAGGAAAAACATGTGGCAAGTAGCACTGCTGCAACAAATCACGTGCAGGAAAAAAACATCACACATCCTTTTGGAAACAAATAAAGATTTATATTGCATTGTTTTATCCTGAGAAAGCAAACTCATGGACTTCAAAACTCATACTCAGATCACATAAAGGACACCACCAATAAACCAGCTGGGCCTATACAGTATATTGACCAATATTAGATGATTGCGGATATATTGTTATCGGGGTTCCCATTGGCTGATAAGTCAAATGCCCATTTAAGAATTCAAAGGTCGTCAGCGTTATGACTGAAGCTTTGGAAATATTCTGTACACAGCATCCTCCACATTTGATGCGGACTGATCTCATGAAGTGGCGTATGTATGACATGCCAATTTGTATGCCGTTATTGGACGCATCATCGCTTTTTAGTGTGTTTATCAATGCCGTTTGGCCTCCATTGACTTACGTTACCTTGGGATTGCTTGTCAATTTACGCCGTAGCGAGTAGTATGAAACGTATGGCGCGTATGTTTACAAGAAGTCATGATAGTCACGATGTCACGTTGTTTGATGTGATCCTTCTCGACACCAATTAAAACATTCATAACAAGTATGACAAGTGTGCTACAGCTCTTTTGGAGAAGTTGGGACTTTTTGGGCCTTGCTTAACACATACAGTGAGATTACTCAGGGAGATTGGCGTTGGTCAAGCACTTCCCTTTACTGGGCTGCAAATCAGCAGTTCTGCTGTCTTGAGTTCATTTCAACAGCATCAGTCTATGCGTCTATGCGTGTGTGTGTGTGTGCAAAAGAGCTTTGGGTTAGTGTGACAGTCCTGTTTAATCTGAAGAAGGCGCTTCCTCTTGCATTTCCGGTCTTTAAACTTTTGATAAGTCACTGCCTGTGAGCAAAAGAAACTTACCTTTAAATCTTTTACAGATAATTGTGACTTGACAGTGACTTCTAAAATAGTCCCACACATCTGTGCATGGTCTTCATGTGACGAGTCATTATGTGAGAGGCATAAGAACTGTTGATGTTCATCACTGACCGTTGATAATTACGCATCTGTATTGCTAACAATCAAATACTGTAAAAAACCAAAACCTTGGCTCAATTACTGAACTAACCAAATATTGTATGACCACAATGACCATTCACAGTAGAACCTCAGCACTACGCACGCTACGCTGGTCGCCGTAATGACGGCGCCGTTGATTACGGGAAGGTGTTTAAGTAGGTGGAGCGTTCAATGCAGTAGGCTGTGAGAAAGTGGTGAGCAGAAAAAGTGTTGGTTGGCAGTACTTTCAGTCAAAAGAAGGCCATTCAAGTAGGGCTGGGCGATATGGTTGAAAACTGTATCACGATATAAGTTTTTCATATCGGTCGATATCAATAATTATTGATATTTTATATGACCTATTTAAAATAAGGACCAGGAGAAAAATATATTAAATTTAAACATTTTTATTTTAAACTTAACCCTGCTCTGATTATAATCCCCTCAGCTATAAAAGCAGAAATGTCAACACAACCATGGAAAACACTCAAATAATTCAAATGTAAACAGGTCTAAAATCACAATGAACACTTAACAATTATCTCTTAACATTAAGGTGCAAAATTAAAGAATAAGTAAGAAGTGCTTAATAAAGTGTCATAAAATAGTGCAAAGTGTTAGCTAAATATAAGAAACTTGAGAAGGAACTATTTTCTGCAGGTTTAGTGCTAAGTTGGTAACCTGGCTTCTGGACAGTGCTCAGCACGTCTGCCTTCGTTATTTCTTTGTAGTGTTTAGTAAGGCGCTGATGCAGAGTACCTCTCTATGGTGGTCTGCTGCTTGTAGTGTTTAGTAAGGCGCTGATGCAGAGTACCTCTCCATGGTGGTCTGCTGCTTGTAGTGTTTAGTAAGGTGCTGATGCAGAGTACCTCTCCATGGTGGTCTGCTGCTTGTAGTGTTTAGTAAGGTGCTGATGCAGAGTACCTCTCCATGGTGGTCTGCTGCTTGTAGTGTTTAGTAAGGCGCTGATGCAGAGTACCTCTCCATGGTGGTCTGCTGCTTGTAGTGTTTAGTAAGGCGCTGATGCAGAGTACCTCTCCATGGTGGTCTGCTGCTTGTAGTGGTTAGTAAGGTGCTGATGCAGAGTACCTCTCCATGGTGGTCTGCTGCTTGTGCCGTGTTGCAGCTGCAGATGTTGTTGGACGTTGATGGCGAATACGGCTGTGCTCGAAAGTGTGAGCGCGGCTAAAGTGGTAAAACAAGTTTGTGGTATTACCAGTGTTGGTCTGACGACATTGGTCTGACTACGGTCAGACTTATAAAATCCCCAAAACTGCGATACTGACTTTTCCTGTTTTATCAACGATTTACCTCGCTCGCTGCGGCACTCACTTTCCACTCCACGCCGGTTCTGTTATTGAAGAACACGAGACAGCGATGTGGCGCAACCAAACTTGATACGGTTACATGATTGGCTGTTAGAGTGTCACTCCCCATGTTGCTAGGTTGCCAGAGAGTGAGGGCCTTTGTTCATGCAATCAAACTTGATTCACAACCTCTGGTTTCTTCTGATGAAGAAAAACAAGTTATCGAACGTTTTATCGACCGCATTTTCTATTGATATTGATTATGTGTCTATCGCGATACATATCGTTATCGTTTTATCGCCCAGCCCTACATTCAAGTCCAGCTACATGTTCAATTTGCAATGCTGATTTGTCTCGTGGTGGCGAGGACCCTAAACTATACACAACATTTGGTATGAAACATTCGAAAGAATACGAGTTGTGCATGAAGAAATCTACAGACAGCAGCCAAAATGCAGCAACTTCAGCTACGGCAAAGGAAGGACAGTCCCAGCTAAAAACTGGTGTTAACCAGACGACCATTAATAGCCTACTTTATGGGATTATAAATCTAAAAGGCTAATATTTTGGATATTGATTGGATCTTGAGATAGGGTAAACATAGGCCTATGGTAATTGTCAAAATAGTTTGTCCCACTTGTCTTCCTGGCATAATGTTGCCTATTCTTTTTTTTTTTTTTACAGTACATAAATAAAATAAAATGAAAAATACACTGCTGTGGACTATTAATATATATTGATATTGATATATTGCCCAGCCCTAAGTTAATGGACCTAGCGTGTACCTCTCGACATTTTAAACATTGCAATCTGCAGCTGCGACAACTAGGGCTAACCCTTTACTCGTTTTCAAGTTGAAATTGCGATTTGATAGAATGCGATTAGCCAATCGCGAAGACGGTGATTAATCGAATTTGCAACACGTAGTTAAAATTTTGTGTAACATTTGGTTTAACATTATTTATTCCTCTTTTTATTAGAGATGCACCGATTACAACTTTCTAGACCGATTCTGATTTCCGATTTTCTTTGAGTTAGGCCAGCCGATACCACTAACCAGCACACACAAATATTTATTTTCTATCTTTTCTTTAATAGAACATTTTGCACAGAACATAGAACACACAGATAATGGATCACTATAAAATAGAACTATATAAATTACTCCTGGTGTGGGAAATTCACACACATCTAAAAGTGCAATGTTATGGAAGAACCATTTTCTTCTTTTCACATCCAATATCCAACTTAAAAAACATGTGATTCAAGTTTTTGGTGTCGTCCCTCCACGCCCTACTTTCTCCTTGCAGGTGTTGCATATTTCAAACTTGTTATCTTCTGCACACATGTATGCTGAAGAATTCCCAAACAGCTGACATGTTGCAGGTTAATCCACGAGGTAGGGCTGGGCGATAACTCGATTTTATCGATTAACTCAAATGTGTAGTTAACGTGGATTTGTTTAAATTAAAAATCGATTTTCTCCTTAACACCCGCCGACGCTCCCCTCTGTGCTCCCGTAGCTCCGAACGGGCTCATCCCTCCCCCCGCGCGTTTGCCATAGAGATACACAAACAACATGGAAGCGACAGGGACTAACAATTATTTTCATAACCAGTCGTTTCATTACTTACTTATCCGTAATCTCCGCCGAAATGACCGGCCGCTCGCGGTGCACTGTCCCCGGCTGAGAGTCACCTATTCTGGGATAACTGAACAACCAGCTACCGCTGACCTGAATGAGCACCCTGCGGGGCACCAGAGCTGGTGTTGAGGAACTCTTTTGCGGCTCAACACATCTACTAAATGCTGCTGATACAACCGAGCTGTGACGGAGGTCTGTAGCGGCTTAAACAACTTGCAATCGCCGCTCTGTAGCACGGAGCTCCACTTCAACGTTTGTTTTTATCGCTACGAAGGAGCTTGCTACAGGTATGCTACATTCAAGAGACCATGGGAGGTTAACGTACGTTACTCAGCAACAGGTGAAAATAGGGACAAGGTTGCGCAATAACGTTAAAATGATTTGAACTTTTAGCGAGGAACGAGAAGTGAATTACCTGTATGTGTGAAAACAGCTTTATCTCACACATCAGTTTTGTTGTTGTTGAATATATAGTGCCCCCCCCCCCAAAAACAAAAAACTGATAGGAAAAATACTCAAACCAATTTGTATTTCCACAAAATTGGCATGAATAATCATAATGGTATACATGCTGCATGTGTGTGCGTGTGTGTATGAGTCAAAACTAAATAAAACTTGTTTTGAACAATTTCTTTGTCATCTGCAGATTGGTTATAAGTAGAGGGAGAAAAAAATCAGGGATTTTATTTTTAGGCTTATCGCCCAGCCCTACCACGAGGTTCCCTACATGTGGGAGAATAGCGCCGACACGCGCTTCACATCGCGAGCGGGTACGCGCCACACACGGCGGAGAAGTTGAGAGAAAGGAAAAAGAGAGCGTGCTGTCTGTGGGTGCGTCCTTGAGAACTGTGACTCGTATAACTTCTGTTGTCAGTTAATTGTAGCGTTGACTGGCATGAAATCGGCATTTGTCAGACTGACCTACCGCTCGCCGGTCATGGCCGAGCACGTGAAAACCAGCCAATTTTGGTCACTGGCCGCTCTATCGGTGCATCTCTACTTTTTATTATTATATTTTCTGTTTTTTTCATAAGATAAATGCTGAAATAAGGTTACATATCACTTATTGCTATAAATTAGGGCTGTCAGCATTAATTTAGCATTCATTTTTTTTTAATCACATTAATCGCTTGCTGCCATTTCATTTATTTTCACTTTACTCGTCGAGCCTAACACTCGTCGTGCCTAACAGGCGACTATTTTGACCCTTCGCCATACTTCCTCGTAACACATCCTGCTGCTGCCGGAAAAGCAACGCAGATTTCGGTGCCTCATTCCGGTGTCACTGATATGCCTACGCTACTCTCTGATGCTCTGAAACAGACGTTACATCGCTGCACGTCACGCTAATTAACACTACACTCGACAGCAGCTAAAGTTAGCCTACCGCTATCTAGTAGCTGGACTTAACACCGTTACAATGCTGACAGCTAAAGCTAAACGGTGTGATGTTTGTCTCTATTTCACTGTAGAGGATTCAACACCGGGATGTAAGAATCTGCAGCTGCCGTTGTCAGAAAAACACAGACGGTGCGTTCAATGAAACTGGTAACCTACAGCCTCGTGGTGCATTCAAAGTTATTGTTAAATGCCCTTTTCCCATCTGGTGGTTGTTTGGTTATTACATTATTATTAAATATTTAATTTTGACCATATGGCCTAAGCAATAAACAAGCCGTTCTTTAATGTCGCCAAGTGCTGTTTAGTACCCTCTTTTTTTTTTACTTTCTTAAAAAGTATTGGTTCAGGCACCGTTAAGGCACCGGTACCATTTAAAAAGTACCGCTTTAGCACCGGTATCCAAACCAAACAATACCCAACCCTAATATTGACTCTAGATTCAAATGTGTGACTAGATTCACACATTTTTCTTTTGTTTACAGTAAATAAATACATAATAAACAAATACAAATCTTAAAATCAAGTTCATAAAGTCACTTTCTTTGCATTCACTTGATTCCCAATCAAGATAGACTGGTAAGAATTGCTTTCCACTGTTAATATGTACTTAAAAACAGTTCTTAAATGCAAAATAATAGAATTTTAAATCATTAATCATGCAATTAATCGCGATTAACTATAGAAATTCAGCGATTAAAAAAAATGTATTGTTTGACAGCCCTACTATAAATGTTATGCTATGTTAAGATATAGAACAGTTTGGATGGTGTCTCATGTTATAATGTTTTATCGGTTACACGGACGATATAGATAGATAGATAGATACCTTATTCATCCCGAGGGAAATTTTAGGCATCCAGTAGCTTAAACAATCATAACACAACATACATCTCACATACATATTGAACTTTAGCAAACCAAACCCAACCAAAAGACAAGGTAAAGAAATAGAAATGAGTCACACATACAAACGCGACCAAAATAATAATACTCCAAAAATCTGACAATGAAAATAATCATAAAATGCAGCCCAATTTTGAACTGTCTTTGAATCTGTTGAGACGTAACTTCATAGGATGTAGCCTAATCTCTACCCAGTGTTGCCAATTTAGCGACTTTGTCTCTGTCTCGATTTTTTTAAGATTCTTTGTTTTTTTTTGTTCAGAGTTGCAACACAGGGAAGCAAGGCAGTTTCTTTCCCTTAGTGGCTTGTTTATTAAGTCCTAAAAGAAATTACAAAATGAAACCAGGAAGGCAAAGTGTATCGATAGCTTTTTTAAACAGTGTAAACATGTTTAGGGGAGAAACATGTTATTGTGCAGTGTCGTGATGTATAGTGATGTATGTCACATCACTAGTTTATCAAATTGTCAGAAATAACAGGTAAATGCTGTCAAATAAGATAACACAGACTCATTGCCTTTACTGTTCGTGGACCGGTCATGCTCACCGCCGTGAGTAAAAAAAATAATTTGAAAATCAAATATCTGTACCCATCGAACGAATTTTGGAATATTCGGATGCAGCCCTGGCAGGCTGAAATTCACTGGGGTGTTTTGCAGGGATTGATTTAGCTGCTAGCTAAAGTCTGCTAGTCGCTGGCTAATTTGTGCGGCGCTACGTCGTCCATCTCAGCCAAGAACGGGTTTCTTTTTTACATAAATATTTGTTTCTACTACTATGGGCTAACAATTAACATAGAAACAATCTGACATACATTTAAATGCCCTCTGTAAATACAGTATTAAATGCTGGCGCTGGTAGGGGTAGTAAATAACAACTTGACCTATTTTCACTTAACTACAGTGTAGGGCTGAACGATTAATTGCATTTGCGATAATATCACGATATGTTAAAACGCGATTTCCTAATCGCAAAGGCTGCAATTTGGTCTCGATTTGGTGACTCGCGAGAGCAAATCAGTCTGCACTCCGCAGAGACAGCATCAACTTAGCACGCTAACGCTACACTGTACCTTGAGCTGATCTCTGTCATTTAAACAATTCTGAGTTGAAGTTTAAATCTTTTACAGCCATTTTAATAAAATGAAGGGTTTTGTTCGGGCTCGAGTCCATACATGCAGTTAATGGATACAGGCACGCAGAACTGAAGGCTCGGTTGGCAACGAGCTAGCTCTGATTAGCGGTTAGCTCCGTTATAAAGATATGGAGTGGAGGAGCTGCCACTGAGAGGGGTAACAATCAGACTGATAAATGACGGTTCGGGGAGCTTTCACAGCAGTGTGGCCGCGGGGTTTCAATGGTTTTATTAGTACAGTTAATCCGTATTACGTTTTTCAGCCGCCACATGAAGTAAACAAACACAGCTGCGTTAATTTCGTTAATTTTTTTTAACGAGTTAAATATTAAAAAATTTACGCAAAAATTAACGCGTTAATTTTGACAGCCCTAATATATATATATATATATATATAAAACAATATTTTTACTTATTTAACTGTCTAGTGTGTAATTTTGTGTTGTTCATACTATACAATGATTTATTGTTTGTCTTTGTTGAATAATACAGAAGACAAAGAGCTTAAAAAAATAATCGAATATCGAATCGCAATTGCAATATTTGGGGAAAAAAATCGCAATTAGATTATTTTCAAAAATCGTTCAGCCCTACTACAGTGCCGTAAAGTCTAGACTCAATCAGATGTCCGTGATCTGCTTAACGACAGTAAAGTGGAACGTTTGCCTTTAACAGAGCGACCGTAATAACCTAATATACCATTAGTGAGATTAAACCACATTCTCGGTTATATTTGCACTGAATAACGCATTCAATAAACAGAAACATAACTCTGCACATGAACAGATGCGCAGTATTAGCTCACACATTAAATAGCACCCTTGTGAATTAGCCTACTGTGGCTAACGTACATTCATAAATCCTACATACCATCGTCATCAGACTTACTATATATTCATGCATGCACACAGTAGTATCCACAAAGTTAGTCCAATGAGGGGATAAAGGAAAGTGTAATAGTGTTCCACGTTAACGCTTTTTTCTCTCTCGCTCGAGACAGCTGTGTCCAAGCCGAGGCGCAGAGCATGGTTACCGCATGCTGATACGTTACTAGTCCAGGTACAGCAAGCTACTATACTGACAGGGAGGGAGAGACAGAGAGAGAAAGAGAGAGAGAGAGAGAGAGAGAGAGAGAGAGAGAGAGAGACTATCCCTACAAATAGGTTGCACATAGCTTAGCATATAGCATTTCCCATTCACTAGGATTAGCGTTTGTCTGACAGGGTGGGGGGCGTGGCATCACGATGGTGGCTCTCCATCGTGATGTCGGTCAACCATCAAGATGGACGATGATATTGTCCATTGGCACAACCCTACATACAATGACTAAGTGGGTAAAGGCAAATAAGAACAGCTAGAACAGTCTGTTAAGTTGAGAAAATGACATCACTTTAGTGTAACGCAGCCTGTAAAACCACTGTCATGGACACACGATATTACGATATCCAAAAATGAAGATGAAATCTAGTCTCATATCATGATGTCAATATAATATCGTTATATTGCCCAGCCCTATCTAAAAGCCTTTTAAATGGAAAAAGATTGAGGTTTAATTTGCTATACTGCATACTATCATCAAGGGGACGTTAACAGTCGGGGCAGCAAGTTTTCACTGGAGGTTAAACACTCCCATCATCCTCAGCTCCTCTCTCACGGCTCACATATATTCACCTCTAAGTGGTCTTTTGGGAATTCCACCATAACGCCTGTCTGCTGCTATCAATGAGGCTCTCATAACGCAGTAAAAAATGATCCGACAATACCAGACCAAATCATTCGTCTCTAATGTTAACACTTATGAGCCTTAAAGAGCTGGAAAAGAGACAGAACCAATGGACTGACAGGCACATGCTAAAGTGATGAGTGACAATGTGAGAACTCTTCCAATCAATAACATTGCTAAATATATACCAAAACATTTCTTGAGTTGTGCTGCTCCTGAGTTTCTCCTTAACAATCCAATATTTTCTGACATTTCATAGACAGAACGATTAATCGAGAAAATAATCCTAAAGTAATTTGATAATGAAAACAATGGTTAGTTGAAGCGCTATTATAATTAGTAAAACTAGAGGGGCATTCGGAGTCGGGAACACATTTTTCCGATTATTCCGACACCATGTCGATGCAAACACAGATGCTCTATCTTGCGATTTTGACGGAAGTGAAAACTAGTTTGTGTATCTGGCCCGTGAATTGGATCAGCTCCCAAATGTAATGGGTTCTTACTTGGCCCGTTGTACACCCTTCCACCAAGTTTCATGAAAATCAGGCCAGTAGATTTTGTGTAATCCTGCTGGCATGCAAACAACCCTACAAACTAAGTGAACTATATATACACACACTGTATATATATCTCAATGTTCCATGATTGTTAGAGCGTGCGGTTCATTTATTTAGATCAGCGCACGCACGCGCACGCACACACACACAGGGCAGGAAAACCAACCACTTACGCATCCAATTATTCACTCAAAACATGCACCATTGTACAGATTTTTAAAACTCACACACACTTTTCCTCCCCTTATTTTGTTTAAGTTCCTTTGCCCGTGTGACAACAATGACGTTCCAAATTTGAGTAAGAAATGGCCTCATTCTAAATATCCAAATCACCGCCCACTTCATCTGGGAACAGAACTGAGGCAATTAGAGCTGTGTGCGAGATACAGAAATGTAGTACATTAGTGACGGAAAAATTGTCCAAAAAAAAAAAAAATTATAAAAATAATAATAATAATAATAATAATGCACTGATTTGTCCCTGAAGATTTTAAGCCACCCAAAACGTATGCACAAGTACTTGAAGTACTTAAAAGTAGCAACTGCACGCGAGCGAGCAAAACTGCAAGTTACCTTTGACTTTGTATTTTAGGAGAATAACGATAGCCAGCACTTGGATAAGCTGAGCATAACAAAATAAAAACGGAGGGGCCAACAGTCCTAGGATACCTTTATACATATCTCACTAGAGGTCAACCGATATGGGTTTTCTCTGGCCGATGCCGATGCCGATCTTTAGAAATCAGGGTCAGCCGATGGCCGATAAATGCTGCCGATTAATTTTGGCCGATATTTGGCCGATATGTGCTTGTTTTTAAACCTCTATTTGAAAGATAAAATGTAACACTAATATACACAGAATTTCTCAAAAAAAACATTTATTGAACACTTCACCAATCTACACTTGTATAATGTAAAAACATACTGTATATTGTATAAATAATGTATGAAAAGTATATTAAATAAACGAAACAGGTAAGAAGATCAAATAAACTTTTAAATGAAAAAATTAAGTTTAGTGCACTTAGCAGCATTTAAACTTATGAGAATACAAATCTGCAAGCTTCACAGAAAGTGACATGTTATTATTAATCTGAACACTATTTAACTCCTGTTGAATCACATCAGACTAGGGCTATCTAAAGTCAATTCTTGTTCACCTTGTTTGTTAGATCATTGTTCATTTGTTGAAGTGTTGTATCTGTGTTTTGGGGATCCTACTGTTACATGTCCTGTTGCACTCATTAGGATCTTATCTGAGCAGATTTCTGTCATTCAAACAATTGAGTTGTAATTTAAAACTAGTCCAGCCAATTTAATAAAAGTAAGGGTTTTATTCGTGTTCGAGTCCATAGATGCAGTTAATGGATACAGGCACGGAGAACTGAAGGCTCTGTTAGCAACGATTAGCTCCGTTAGCGGTCAGCTCCGTTAGCGGTTAGCTCCGTTAGCGGATAGCTTCAGTTAGTGGATGAGACTGTCACGGACAAGGGTAACAACCAGACTCTGATAAATGACATTCGGGGAGCTTCCACAGCGGTGTGGCCGCGGTGTTTTGTACAGTTTTATTAGTAGGCCTACAGTTAAACAAAGTGACGAGGGGAGGGGCTGGAGGCAGCTGGTCTGAGTGCGCTGTAAAAAATGTCGCCTAATCACGTTTTTAACACTAGGCTGCCCGCAGATGCGCTTGCCAATAATCGGCTTGATATACTGGGATATTGGCCGATGCCGATTATGTTAAAAAATGCCAAAAATCGGCCGATTAATCGGTCGACCTCTAAATCTCTCACACACACACACACACACACACACACACACACACACACACACACACACACACACACACACACACACACACACACACACACACACACACACACACACACACACACACATTACAGTAATGAAGGTACTCAGGTATACTGGGAAAACGGTGTGCACATACTGTACTGTATAGCCTATTACAAGAGTCACCAGTCACTGTGACTGTATTCATTTTAGAATTCATTTTGTAAAGTTGTAATGTGTAAATGTATAAAAGGTATCCGAGGACTGTTGGCCCTCAGATTTATTTTGTTATGCTGCTGGCTATCATTATTCTCCTGAAATACATCATATGAGCACTTTAAAAAAAAACAGCATCTATAATAATAAAAAGAGGAATACAAAATGTTACGCCAAACATTCAACTACATATATGCACACTCGATGAATCAAGGTCTATCTGATCTAATGTGGATGTCGATTTTGAAAAGGATTCACCGTTCAGCCCTAGTTCAGTGTGAGAAAGAGAAAGAGACAGAAAGTGTGAAGTGCAGGGAAGGGAAAGAAGGGAAAAGTGAAGGTGAATATCTAACTGGCTCACATGACTGGCAATCACAGGACGGCTGCACGCGACAAGACTCCTGACCTGACTCATCAGCAGCCACAGAGGAGATCTGGGGCTTCTCTGATAAGGAGGGAGATGTACTGTACACCTGCCGTGTTTGCCCTGGCTTTGTGGAAGACTTAGGTGCACGTATTTGGCTGGGGGGGCTTAGGTGTCCTCGCTCAAGAAAATGTTGAGCGAAGAAGCATTTGCCCCAGACATTTTGTGGGATTTTGTCTCTTTGGTGGCATAAGTATCGTGATGATATGGTATGAGGCCTACCCCTACTAAACAAGTCCAACTACAATCATTAGATCTTTTACTTACATTCATGAGGCTTAGGTGCTGCCCAAAACGCTTGGATGCCTAAACCTTTTAATAATAATAATAATAATAATAATAATAACTTTTATTCATATAGCGCCTTTCAAGAAACCCAAGGACACTCAAAAGAATGACTGTGGCTAAGCTAAAAAGGAGGTTGTAGTCTGTATGGAGTTTTGGAAATAGGACCGACGCCTATTTTTCACGCGACACGCAAGCGTGTTGGAAGAGTTTCCAGGCAACATAGAATAGGAAAAGATGTTTATATGTCATTTTGACACAAATACATATTAATAAATGACATGTTGATGTCGAGGTTTTGACATAAATGCAGATATATAAATGTCATTTAAAAATAATAATAAATAATTATCGATTTTCAAATATTGCACCTGTCAATACAGAACCAAATATTCTGTAGCCTACTTTGTCGTCAATACTGCCGACGTCTTCTTTGCTGTAATCAGATCAGTATATATTTATGGGAAACATCCATGTATCCAGACAAGGCTAGCAGCAGCAGCGCCGCGTCAGACACCTTTCTGCCGCGCCTAGACATAGAAAACGCCACGCAGCTGACACGCCACGCAGTCAGTGTGCAAGTGGCCTAAAGTTAATAATGGCAGTCTGAGGTGTTTTGATGGTGGGACTGGCCTAGTTTAGCTCAACTGGTCAGTGGGAACAAGTAGCAGGAAAACGATTCTAACTAAACTATACTCATAAACAGGTCACTTCCTTCATGAAGAACAGGAAATAAGATCTTAAATCTAAAGCCACTTCCTGTTTACATGCACCGACTTTCAGAAATGTCAAACTTTAAAACTAGCTCAACAGTTTAGTGCACTATTATAGAAATCTGAACACCCAAATAAAAGAAGAAAAAAAATGTACCTGAGGCTTTGATTCCTTTTTTAGAAGATGGGGGCGCAATATTTGTTAAAGTTCAAAATATATGTCACACCATTCTAAAATAAAGTATTACTACAGAAAAAAAATCTTTGTTTGGTACAGATCCTCACAAAAAAACAAAAAAACAAATCACACTTCAATCATTTTTTTAAAATATATTTTTCAATGCAAATGAGAATAATGATACAAAAATTATCATTCCCTCCAATATCGTCAATCATATCGCAAACGCAATATCAGTCAAAATAATCGCAATGAGATATTTTCCTCATATCAGCCCTAGGCTACTTCTGGTCACACCTCAAGACAATAAGTGATGCCAAAGCAGGCACTGTGCATTTGGACAGCATCAAATGCACCTTAAAAAAACCACAAGAACTGAAAATAAACAGCAAAGGAGTGTTCAAAAATCACTGTATGATAACAATATACACTGTGCTGGTCTCTCCCTAATTAATTGGTTTTTGAAAATGAGAATCTATCAATTAGGAATCAAGTGGTTGTGTAAAGACCAGTTGCTGCAGTGGTCCATCACTGTCAGGGACTGAATAGGAACCCTGTCAGCCTCATACAGTATGTGGGGATACAAATATCAATACCAAATACCAGTGAGCCAAAGGGGATTCCCAGCTGGGGGATCATTTTAGGTTGTCAAGGGTCACAGCAGTGACACTCTGACAGGAAACTGTCCCGCTCCGCCACTCTACTTTACTCAAGTTTAGAATAGGCACAATCAGTTAGGTAAATGGTGGAGGCCAGGGGTGTCAAACTCAACTTCACACTGGAAAAATGTTCATAGACGTGCTTTTATTTAAGAGAAAAGTCAAATATCTTTGACCGTATGCCTGTTGCTTTTTCTCTGTTTAAAATCATTGCAAATTGAATATTGCACAAAAACAAGACGCGTGCAAATGTTACCATGGGCTCTGAGAAAGTGTGATGACATGTTTCACTATGTCATTTGATAGACTTATTCAGGTTTTTTCCTGCATAGGAGGATTTTTTTGGTTTTAGCCAGCCCCATAAGGAAAACCACCAGCACCAAAATTAAGAATCAAAATAGCAATTAAATTCCTCTCTAAATGTGTTTAAGAGCAATTTACCTAACAAGCGTTGCCTTTACTGCAGCCCGATCATGCTTACTGCTGTGCGTAGCACCCCCCCCCCCCACCCCCACAAAAAGGCCCATTCTGAGCCAGGAGAAACCCTTCTAATTGACCTATTAATTGAAAATAAAGACAGCAGATGAATTGATCACACTAGTAACTGTTAGTTGCAGGCAGCCCTATTTGTTATAATACATCAGCAGTGAATTGAAGCACATTTAGTTCCCAGCAGTGTAGCTGCAGGGTGGCAGCGGCGATAATCCCCCCCTCTGACCTACTACTGCTCTTTATCTAGGTGTAACCTGATTTGATGTGACTGGCTTTTTCTATGAGTCACCGATGACCAATTGTAGCAGACCTCATGACACCACCAATGACATCATCCGCCATCATGCGTTCTCCTCAACCCTTACACAGACCAGCTGAGAAAAATTCATACAATTTGGTCAAATGTTTCCTGGACAATGACTGGAAAATGAAACTGACTCAGATTTGAAATGCTTAAGAGATAAGTTTCCGGAAAGGGCCACTCATTGAAGTTGATGCAATGGATGCATCATTTAAACACATAATGAATGAAACCAAGCATTTAAACAGGTACGTTTACAGATAAGTTTACACACCCATGCTAAAGTTGACTAAAAAGAGGAATACAAAAATCATCTTCTGGAAATTGATCTTAATGCCTTAATACAAAAAAATGAGGAAAAATCCAGCTTTTAAGGACACCAATTTTCTTTGTGAATGAATAATGTATTGTAAATAAATAAATGTTCTTCCTTAAAATACAGGGTGAAGTCAGTCCACCCCTATGTTAAATTCCCATAGAGGCAGGCAGATGTTTATTTGTAAAGGCCAGTTATTTCATGGATCCAGGATACTATGCATCTTGATAAAGTTCCCTTGGTCTTTGGAATTAAAATAGCCCCCCCATACCTACTGATTGGCATGGGGTACTTTCCATAAGATCATCTCTCAATGCAAATCCAACCAGCTATTAGTCGTGTCTCTTTTTGGTCATTTTTGTTTAATTTGGGGTTGCTTTTGGCTCATTGTGAGATTGTGAACTCTGCCATTTGAGTGAAAGTGCACCAAAAGATAGATACTTTTGTCCCCAGTACTTTGAGATAGTCTTAATCCAAATACAGGGACAACCAGGTTGGTTTTCCAGTCACCATTTCTCCAGGACAACCCCAAGTAGCAATACTTGTAGCTGATGCTACATACTGATCAGAGCATATATTTAATTAGTAATATATTATTTTCAGGAGTAGAAACTGTTTCACGAATATGTGCAAATAATCTATGTACACCACCCAAGAAATTCATCTTCTTCACAAACTATGAAAATACAATTTTCTTCACATAAGATTTGTATAACTGAAATCTTAATTAGAGTGCTGGCCATCTAGTATCTGAAAATAGATTAATTGCTTTTCGGTTGCAAAATGACTGTGCCGTGTCAGCTCTTATGGTAATATGGACAATTTTGACAATTATACTAAGTGACACGCTCCCTGAAGAAATGGTCACAAAAAAAAGACAAATCCACAACATACTGCTTTTCATAACAGATTTTCAGACAAAAACATGACTGCACAGATACAGTACATGTATAGCCACTTCACTACAATGGATTGGTCCACAAAAAAAATAGTGTAGGGCTGGGCAATATATCGATATCGACATTGATATATGAGGCTAGATATCGGTAATATTGTGATGTCTTTTAGGCTGCATTACACTAAGGTGTCATTTTCTCAACTTTTCCAGACTGTTCTAGCTGTTCTATTATTTGCCTTTACTCACATAGTCATTATATCCACTAACTGATGATTATTTATCAAAACTCTCATTGTGGTAATATTTTGTGAAAGCACCAACGGTCAACCCTATAATATCGACGCAATATCGCCATTGATATATTTGGTCCAAAAAATCTTGATATTAGATATTTTTTTTCCCCATATCGCCCAGTTCTACACAAAGCAAGTTAAAATTCCGAAGGGATATTTTAATCATTTCTGACAAAAAAATAAATAGATAAGGCTGGGGCTTTTATGTCTGTCTGTGCTCACAATCACTATTAGGCTAGAAAATCTACAATAACACATGACCATGACTGTATATATAATACTGCTGCCTGCAATCTGATCAAAAAGATTACAACTGTAGTTAATGATAGAGCCAAAGTGTCTGACCCGAGCCAAAACGGGCGACTGTATAATAACGCTTTCATTATGAATGTTTATAACATATTCTGCCATAAACCCCGCGTGCACAGTGACGCCCACGCAGTCAGCCACCTGCCACTCCACGTACACATCGCATGAGGACAGGAGAAGACAGCAGCAGCTCTTCTCCTGCTATTGATAGGACCTGCCCCGTTAAGAACAATACAGTGGGAATCGTTTGGACCACTTAGCTATATTATATTTCGTTTACATGCTATTAAATCAACTTGCAAGGGGAAGTTGCACCTGTGTCTGTACCGTTGCCACGGACAGGCGAGAGATCAAAAACACACTGGCCCCTCACTTTGGCCGCAGACTACAAATCCGGATTTATCCTGTGACTGTGATGTCTTTCTCACTGTTTTTACACAAGACGTTAGAACCAACAGTATATATATATGACGCATTTTGATCGGAACCTGACGTCACATATGGTAAATGTGCGTGACTGGCAACCGAACTAGAAAATACCGGCCGGGTCGTCAGGGGGAATCAAACCCGTGGTTAAAGCCGCGGATAATCTCTCCAGGAAAGCACACAGCAGGCAGCATCCATGTTGGTTAGCGATATGCCAGGTTTGAATAAGACAGCTAGCAGTTAGCTCGCTAACTAATCCAAGGGCAGCAAAGCTGACTAGCTTACCTCCCCCCCCGGCTAACCGTGCATATCTTACCTTGGTTCGGTGTGGCTTCTGTTTGTTTTTTTGACGTGAAGAGTAACTCGGTTCCTTTTATAGTACTCGCATCGCAGTCCTGCTTTGCCTGTCGCCGCTAAACCATTCAAAGAGCAGGTAGTGCACCGACCGAGCTAACGGCTACGCCGGGGAGGGAGCCGGGGAGCGAGCTGCCTGTCAGTCCTGCTGGCGGTCGCGCGGAAACCCTCCCACTCACGAACCCGCCCCCTTCTCCAATACGCGCTCACGGTGACATCAGGCGCGCACACGACATTACAAGGAAACCTACAAATGAATTGAGTCATTCCTAATCACACAGCCCGGCCTGTATACGTCCGGTATCGGTTTTTCTGCTTTGTTCTTTGCAAACTCTGTCAAGATGGCAGGGACGGAGATTGACGGTGGCGAAAGTAGTAGCTATGTTGAGTGAGGAGGAAGAGAGAAGGAAGGGTGATTGGAACGAGGTAGTGAATAGAGCAAGGAAGGAGAGTGGTAGGAAAAGGAAAAAGAACAGACTGGCGCTAGTGGGTCGGATAATGATGGGAGAGACGTTGGTGCCGGGGGGAGAGGTCAGAACACTGGAGTGACTAATATGGTGGTGAGATTTGAGGAAGAAGGGGAGTGAAGAAGTTAGATCCTCTAAAGTTGACACAAATCATTCAAAGGCAAGTTGGTGAGGTGAGGTATGCGAGGGTTTGGGGGATGGGAATTTGCTAATAGGCTGTAATACAGAAGAGGAGGTGGAAAAGGTGAAAAAATTGACTAGCGTTGGGAAAGTCAAGATATCCCGGGTTTTACAGGTTGGGGAAAAGAGGTTCAGTGGTTGTAAGGGGGTGGTTTTTGGGATTTCCCTAAATGTCAGTATGAAGGTATTGATGGAGAACTTGAAGGTGAGGAATAATTCTATAAAGAGTGTGAGGAGACTGACCGCTGGAGTGGAAATAAAGGGAAACTGAAGGTATCGTGATAGTTTGAGGTTAGAGTTGCTACCTAAGGAGGTGTATCTTGGCTTTCTGAAGTATAATAGGCCTATAAGAGAGTTTGTGCCGAAGCCTACGAGGTGTTTCAATTGTCAGGAGTTTGGGCATGTGGCTAGAATGTGTAAAAGAAAGAGGAGATGTGCCAGGTGTGGTGGGGATCATGAGTATGGAAAATGTGGAGAGGGTGTGAAACCAAGGTGCTGTAATTGTGGAGGCAGTCACAGCGTTGCTTATTGGGGTTGTGTGGTGGAAAAGGGAGGTGGAGGTGCAACAGATAAGGGTAAGGGGAAAAGTTTCATATGCTGAGGCAGTCAAGATGGCAGGCCAGAAAAGACAGGTGGAAGGGGAAGGTGGCAGAAAGATAGAAGCAGCAAAAGAACAGCAGGAGAAACAGAAAGTTTGGAGAGAGAAGAACTTGGTAACGTTTATAGCGGGAGTTATTAATGCGAATCTAAAACTGAACGGATTCAGATTATTGTGAAAGCAGCAGAACATAATTTGGGTATGAGAGGGTTAATATGGGAAGAGGTGAATTATGAGCTTATTGATATGAGACTGACGTGGAAAGAACATGTTAGACAGGTGGTTAGTAAATGTAAAAAGGTGATCAATGTTATGAGATGTCTTGCAAGTTTGGAGTGGGGGGCGGATTTTACATCACTGAAGTGTGTATATATATCAAGTCTTAATACGATCTAGGTTGGATTATGGCAGTATTGTATATGGATCTGCAGCTAAATCTGTACTCTCTGACCTGGATGTTATTCAGGCCCGTGCTCTGAGGATTTGTTTGGGGTCGATGAAAACTGCTCCAGTTGGTGCTTTGCAAGTTGAGGCAGATGAAATGCCGTTGTGGCTCCGTAGGAAACAGCTTATGGCCAATTATTGGATTACTGATGGATCGAAAGATTTACTGACAGGGGCAACGGGGGCTACAGTGGTGATTCCCAGTTATCAGACTGGAGTCAGTAGGAGAACCTCAGACTATTTAAGTGTGTATGCTGTTGAATTGTTAGGTCTTTTGTTAGCTGTACAATGGGTGGAAGAGGTGATGATGCGCAATGTACTCATTTGTAGTGACTCGGTGTCAGCGCTGTCGAGTCTCAAATCAGGATCAGCCAGGAATCACCAAGAAATTGTGTATGAAATTTTGTTTACAAATTCAAGGTTTGTTGATCAGGCTGTAAATGTGGTGTTCATGTGGGTTCCTGCTCATGCAGGTATACCAGGTAATGAGCGAGTGGATAAATTGGCAAAGGAGGCGGTTAAGAAGGGTGCTGTGGAACTGAATACTAAACTATCCAAGTCAGAGGGGAAAAGCATTGTGTGGGAAGAAATTTCCAGACCGTGGCAACAGTATTGGGATGGTGGAAATAAGGGGAGGAAATTGCATATGATTCAGGCTAAGGTAGGCCAAGGAGGGATGAGTTACAGTGGGTTTAACCGACAAGAACAAGTAATTGTCAGTAGACTGAGAATAGGTCACAGTAGATTAAATGGTACACTTTTTATATTGGGGAAACATCCGACTGGCCAGTGCAATGTATGTGAGGTAATGGAGACAGTGGAGCATGTATTGATGTCATGCAGGAAATATGTCCGAGAAAGAGGGGTTATGTTTGCTGGACTACGGAAATTAGGTTTAGGTGAACTCAGGATTACAGATGTCCTTGAAAGTGGTGTTATTATGAATGGAAGGAAATATCTATTTGCGTTTTTGAAAGGTACTGGTGTTTTTAGGAAATTGTAGTGTATTGGTCTGAATAAATAGATATTGAGAAATTGTCAATAGGAGGCAGTAATGCAACGACTTGGATGCCAACTCCCGTTAAACTCAGAAGAAGAAGAAAAAATCACAGCCTAGTCATTGGTGGTAATCACATGGCATTCTACATGTAGCCTATTTCATTATTTCAATGATCCATCTATTTGATAGTGGTATACCCATAGATATAATAGTTGTATAGATATTTTGCACTTTACATCCCACTCCATGTGTACTTGTCTTGATATTATGTCTTATTTGTATATTTGTGTTTTTGTATATTATGTTTATGTACAGTACAGGCCAAAAGTTTGGACACACCTTCTCATTCTTCAAAGTAGCCACCCTTTGCTTTTTTTTATTAATAAGGGAAAAACTTCCACTAATTAACCCTGACAAAGCACACCTGTGAAGGTAAAACCATTTCAGGTGACTACCTCATGAAGCTCATTGAGAGAACACCAAGGGTTTGCAGAGTTATCAAAAAAAGCAAAGGGTGGCTACTTTGAAGAATCTAAAATATAAGACATGTTTTCAGTTATTTCACACTCTTTTGTTAAGTACATAATTCCATATGTGTTCATTCATAGTTTTGATGCCTTCAGTTAGAATCTACAATGTAAATAGTCATGAAAATAAAAAGGAAACACATTGAATGAGGTGTGTCCAAACTTTTGGCCTGTACTGTACCTATATGTATATTGGTGTCTCTATTGTACAGTATGTGTCCATATTACTATTTGTCTACTGAATGCACACTACTACATGTCTGTTTGTTGAATGTATAGAGAGTTAACACAAATTCATTGTGTATGTATGCTTGGCCAATAAAACAGATTCTGATTCTGATAAAACATATTTTATGGGTATACCCTCGGAGGAGCTGACATACCAAGAATAAAAAAAGGTTTCGCTTTATGGAGAAATAAATTGGCAAGGAAATTTGCCTAGTTGGAGACAACGTCTGTAGTCTTGCATAACATATATCCAGCAAATAGGGACTTGATATCGAATATTCTTGCACTTTTTTGTGAACCAGAAGAAAGTAAAGACAGGTGTTTCTGCTATAAGAATCACCAGGAAGGCACTCATTACATTTTTAAAAGACTATAGTAGAATTTGAGATAATCTTAAAATGACATATGCTGTAAGACACTGCTGTGCAGTAGGTGGCGGTATGCACCTACAAGTTGTTTGCAATACGCCATTAATCAAGAGAAGAAGAAGAACAGGAAGTCAGCTACTAGCAAGCAAGCCAGCCAGCGACGCAAAGAAGAAAAAGTTGTTGATAAACTCTGCTCTGCCCAACTTCAGGTATTTGAACACGATTAATGTGTAAACTTGAGTTTTACATAAAGCTGATCATTCACAAATGTGGCTGTTATTTCTAAATGTTGAATTAATTCTGCCAGCTAGGTATATTTAAAGTACAAATTAGTTTGGGCGTCGCAGCTCATTGGTTTAGCCAAATCACGGGCTAACGTTAGCATCGACAACCAGTATGACACAGCTAACGATAGCTGGCTAGATTGTTAGCTTTGCTTTGACACTTTTGTGACACAAACTAAGTGCTCCTTTTGGATCAGACAGCTACAGTATTGTTACGGTCAGATTATCACGTTTAAACTAGCTACTATACGAAATAGCTGCAAGAATAATAGCTAAGTAACGTTTACTAACGTTAGAATTAACTTAACGCTACAGCCTCACGGTTGTATCCCTCCGCCAACCAGTCAAGGTAACGTTGTTGTATCCCTCCGCCAACCAGTCAAGTTAACGCATCAATGTCTGGACTCATAATCTAAGTAGTAAAAGATTTTGAGGCAATACAATGTATTTAGTGTATTTTTTTTTTTTTTTGGCGGAACGTGGATGCTACACACACACACACTCACACTCACAGATCTAAACAATAACCTCCGTTTCAAGATGATCGTTAGTGTCCCTTATTCAGCAACATTATTCGACTATCCTAAACCTTTCCCCGTCTGTTCTTGACATTGAGTAATGGCCAGAAGGGTTGTTTTGCAGAACGTTATAATGTCACAATGAAGTTGACCTTTTGGGTATAAAATGTAATAACTTCGTGATTTGATCACATTAGGCATTTGGAAGTTTGTCATAATAAGCGTAGGAATTATTGAGTTATGGCGGGCAACGTGTTGGGTGAGGTCACAGGGACCTTGACCTTTGACATCCAAAATCTAATCCGTTCATCCTTGAGCCCGGGGCTGCATCTCATAGACTGCATCCCATGGCTCTTGTCTGATAGCTCCTCGATTCGTCTCTACAGTCAGTGGTGGAAGAAGTAAAAGCTGTAATAGAGCCGAGTAAAAAGTACAAGTAAAAGCCTTGCATTCAAAAGTAAAAGTACGAAAGTATCAGCACTAAAATATCATTAAAGTACCAAAAGTAAAGTATTCATTATGCAGAATGACCCATATTATTGTAGTATAATTATTTGTGCGCTCATGTGTTCATCACTTTAATGTTGAAATTGGTAAAGGTGGAGCTAGTTTTAATTAACTATTTACTGCTAGCTCATGACTTTCCCTTCAGGGATCAAATGCCTCATCATATCTATATAATACATAGTAATTTGTTTGATTCCATTTAGTATTAGCCTCTGAATCCACACTAGGGCTGCACGATATGAGGTAAATATGCTATAACGTTGTTGAATATCGCGATAACAATATTACTTGCGATGTATCAGAAAATGGAAATGCTCAAGTAAAGTACATGTACCTCAAAACTGAAAAACTTAAGTACAGTACTTGAGTTTTTTTAAACGTGTACGTCTGGAAAGCTAACCCCTTTTTATTCTTTTGCTGCAGCGTTCAGGCCTGTTTACGGAAAGATCTAAAGATGTCGTCAGGGGCTCTTTTTCCGAGCTTGGTGAGCGGCTCGAGGGGAAGCTCCAGCAAGTACCTGGTGGAGTTCCGAGCCGGGAAGATGACCTTGAAGGGCAACGTAGTGACGCCGGACAAACGCAAGGGCACGGTGTACGTCCAGCAGTCCGACGACTCCCTGATCCACTTCTGCTGGAAGGACAGGACGTCTGGGAATGTTGATGATGTGAGTAAGTTTAAACTGTGTGTGTGTGTGTGTGTGTGTGTGTGTGTGTGTGTGTGTGTGTGTGTGTGTGTGTGTGTGTGTGTGTTCGTTCCAGCAAAGTAACATTTTTGGGGTTTGAAGAGCCGACCATGGGCCTCAGTGTCTCCAGTTTGGGTCCCCAGCATCTTTCTCTTGCCTTGTTTTCACGATTATTTCGGTCAATATTGAAATCACAATAATTTAACACGATTACTCGTTGACTTCTGGAAAGATGTTGCAATTATTGACAGTGGAAAAAGTTAAATAAATCAACAGTAAACACATACAACTGTGAACTCTGCCTTAATACTTTTCTTATTTGAAACTTTATTTTTTCATTCAGAACACATTAGAGTTTACTTGCAAAACGTAATGAGCTAAATGATTGTTTTTCTCGATTATTCTGTTTTTGTGATCATTCGCAGCCAAAATCATAATCACGATTAAATTTTGATTAATTGCACAGCCCTAAAGGTAACTTTATTTCTACTGCACATTTCAGCAACAAGGCAATTCAAAGTTGGTGCGTACTTTTACCTTTTGCTATGCATCAGCCGCATCAATAAAGGCTTTTTAATATTTTCTTCAACAAGAGGGCCTTGGTTTTCATGCTGTTCTGATACTATTGGATTAGCCCTGCACCAAAGGGCACCTTGTTGGACGTTTTTCAGCCACCACCACCAAAAAGAAGCGCTCTTTGTCTCTGTCTTTCCACATGGATATATTGTTATTTGTTGTTTTTTCTAAAAATGAGCAAAGACTGACAGCTGGTGTGATCACACTTTTTTGAAAACTCTACTAACTACTGAGTTAGTACTATCTTCAGACATGTTGTACATTCCACGAATACTTTTCTGTTCATTCTGTATTTGCACATACAACATTTTTTTTTTTACGAGCAATGCTGACCCAATGAATCCTAATTCAGCTGGCCCTCCACAGAGCAGACAAGGTGACCGTGTTTTTATTTCAGAGCTGCAGGGATGTTGCTGGCTCAGGTTTTTCCCTTTCGTTAATCGGCTGATGCTGATTTGTTGTGGCAGAGCAACCTCACTGTTTGCCCTCTCCCTCCTGAATATCGCTGTGCCTTTTCTGTTCCAGGACCTGATCATCTTCCCCGATGACTGCGAATTTAAGAAGGTGAGCCAGTGCACCACTGGACGCGTCTTCGTGCTGAAGTTCAAGGCCGGATCCAAGAGACTGTTCTTCTGGATGCAGGTGAGAGGAAGATGCGCCCCCAGCCAAAACTGCAAGTTGTCACAGAAATGTTTGTAGAATGAGGTCTCTACGAAACAGAGAGACAAAAGCACCAGTAGTTTATATTTACAGTGTTTTTTTTTTTTTTTTTTTATATTATCTTTTTGGTGTTGTCAAGCCTGCCTTGTGTCACTACAAGGAGTAACTCCAATAGAACCGAGCATGTTAAATTTGTTTTGCGGAGACTTAAGCTCTGATTTCAAGGACTTATTGCCGGTCTCATTTCCACCAGGAGCCAAAGGCTGACAAGGATGACGAGTATTGTCGTAAGGTGAATGAGTACCTGAACAACCCTCCCATTCCTGGAGCAGCAGGAAGCGGAGGAGGCAGCGGCCACGAACTCTCTGCACTCGGAGGAGAGGGAGGCCTGCAAAACCTGCTGGGAAATATGAGCCACAACCAGCTGATGCAGCTGATCGGACCAACAGGGCTGGGAGGACTGGGTGAGCAGCACTGCATATTTTTTAGACTTGTATAAATCCTGACACTTAACCACAGCAGAGGCTCATGAATCTGATAAGTAGAGATGCACCGATTGACCGGCCGGTGACCGGAATTGGCCGATTTTCACGTGATTAACATCGCGCAAAATGAGTGGAGCGCCGCTCAATCAGCTGTTTATGAAATGTTATAAAGTTGTAATTACAGGGACAAGAAGTTAATGTTAGCAAACGCTGTGGTCCCTCTCCCGCCCCCGCTGCAACAAAAAAAAGAGAGAGAGACGCTGTATTAACGTTACTGTTTAAAACGCTTTCCAGGTTAGTGGGGGTGCATACCGCCCCAAACCAACATTAAAAATGTAGTAGCCTAATCTTCCCTCAGCGTTTAGTTTTGTTGCTAAACTGTGTGTGCAATGAGCGGTGACGTTAAATCATCTGTGTGACGTTTATGTTTTCAGGTAACGTTACTGTTGACGTTCAAACAGGCCTGCATGTGTGTTTTGAGAAATATCTTTATACTGCAAGACTATATTTATTTTATTTTGATTTGTTATTTCTATATAAATTTTAGTGTGTAATGGTTCTAACATTGCACTTTAGATGTGTGTGAATGTCCCACACCTGGAGTCATTTATATAGTTCTATTTTATAGTGATCGATTATCTATTAAAAACATTTTCTTTTAAAGAAAAGATAGAAAATAAATATTTGTGTGTGCTGGAAAGTGGTTAGAAAATATGAAATTGGAATCGGCTAAAATCTGTATCGGCAGTTCAAACTCAACGAAAAATCTGAAATTGGAATTGGCCTAGAAAGTTGAAATCGGTGCATTTCTACTGATAAGGCAAGTTATTTTCAGGAAATAACAATACAAATCTCAGTAAATACGTTTACAATACATAGTTTTCTCGAGTGCTACCCCATACAGTATATTTCTGATCCAAAATGTCCTGTAGTAATTCAAACAATATGACAACGCTTAAAGTTATTTTAAAGGAACACGCCGACTTATTGGTAGTTTAGCTTATTCACCGTAACCCCCAGAGTTAGACAAGTCGATACATACCCTTCTCGTGTCCGTGCGTGTTGTAACACTGTTTGACGGCCCCACCGGTAGCTTAGCCTCTAGCACAGATCCTGCAGGTAACTGGTTCCATCTAGCCTACTGCTCCCAATAAGTGACAAAATAACCCCAACGTGTTCCTATTTACATGTTGTGATTTGTAGAGTCACAGCGTGTACAAAAAACAACGTAACATGAGACACAGCCATCTTCTAACCGTAAACAAACCGGGAACTATATTCTCAGACAGGCTTGCTGCAAAGCAAATCATTCCACCCAAGTACTATATTCTTCCGCCTGAGAATATAGTTCCCAGTTTGTTTACTGTTAGAAGATGGCTGTGTCTCACGTTACGTTGTTTTTTGTACACGCTGTGATTCTACAAATCACAACATGTAAATAGGAACATGTTGGCGTTATTTTGTCACTTATTTGGAGCAGTAGGATTACTGGAACCATTCACCTGCATGTTCTGTGCTGGCCTGATGCTGCTGGAGCCGTCAGACAGCCTTACAGCACGCACAGAGATGAGAAAGGTATGTATGGACTTGTCTAACTCTGGGGGTTACGGTGAATAAGCTAAATTCCCAATAAGTCGGCATGTTCCTTTAAGAAAAAGTAGCAGTTGTTATGTGATGTTATTCCTTGTACCCTCATTTCTTTTAATCAACATGAAGCTTAGCTTAGCTTCCAGCTGCTGTATTTGTTTAAAATAAGAATCCAACATAAATTTGGACCCTTTTTGATTTGCTTGTTTGTCTAAGGAGGCCTGGGAGCTCTAGCAGGACCAGGACTGGCCAACTTGCTGGGCAGCGGAGGAGCAGCCACCAGTAGCTCCTCATCCAGGTAACATGGAACACAGATGTAGAGTTAGTAGAGATGCACTGATTACAATTTTCTAGGTTGATTCTGATTTCCGATTATTCATTGAGTTTGACCTGCCAATACCGATTTTAGCCAATTCCGATTTCATTTTTTCTAACCGCTTTACAGCACACACAAATATTTATTTTCTATTTTTTCTTTAATAGAACATTTTGCATAGAACATAGAACATGTTTTGAATAGATAATTGATCGCTATAAAATGGAACTATATAAATGACTCCTGGTGTGGGAAATTCACACACATCTAAAGTGCAATGTTATGGAAAAATCATTTCCTTCTTTTCACATCCAATATCCAACTAAAGAAATGTTATATATTTAGCGAACTAAACTTCTGTATGTATGAAAACAGGTAATGGAGATAGATAGATAGATAGATAGATAGATATATATATATATATATATATATATATACACACACACACACACACACACACACACACACACACACACACACACACATCCTGCATGTGCACGTGTGGTGCTGATGTTGCGCCCGATGATGCGCCCGAGTGTATGTAAATATGATAATTTATAATCTCTTCTGTCTCCATTCTCAGCTCTCGTAGCCAGTCAGCAGCCGCCACTCCTTCCTCAGGCGGAGCCCCCAGACTGAGCTCCTCTCAGGCCCCCACCACCCCGGTGACTCCTGCGGCCTCCGCTGTCTCCCCGAGTACTGTTGCTCCCTCCACACCAGGTACATGAAGTGCAGTCCTCTGCCAATTAAGAATCACACTTTTTTTGTGATTAACATTTTTTAAAGGTGCTCTAAGCAACGTCACACGTTTATTAGGCTACAACATTTTTTTGTCACATACAGCAAACATCTGCTCACTATCTGCTAGCTGCCTGTCCCCTGAACACACTGTAAAAAACATCTCACTATCTGCCTGTACCCTGAACACACTGTAAAAAACATCTCACTATCTGCCTGTCCCCTGAACACACTGTAAAAAACATCTCACTATCTGCTAGCTGCCTGTCCTCTGAACACACTGTAAAAAAACATCTCCTCACTATCTGCCTGTCCTCTGAACACACTGTAAAAAAACATCTCCTCACTATCTGCCTGTCCCCTGAACACACTGTAAAAAAAACATCTCACTATCTGCTAGCTGCCTGTCCCCTGAACACACTGTAAAAAAACAGGCTCTACAAACGCCAACAAAAACAAACTGCACCACCAAACATAACAAACAGCGTTCCAACCAATAACCAACAAGAAGGATTTGGGGGTGGGGGTTAATGCGCAGAGGGAGGGGATGGGAGGAGGAGGAGGGAGGAGCGAGATAGCCAGCCTCGTTTTGTTTGACAATACTTTGAACATCAACAAGAAGTGACGTCACCCAACATCACTTAGAGAACCTTTTAAACAAGATACAAAAGACGATGAAAGAATCTCACTTTTAAGGAAGAGTAGAAAACCAAGTGTCCCTTGCAAAAGTTTTAACAACTTTTTTTTTTTTACTTCCTTGTCTCACTATTAGCCTCAGCTCAGACCCCACTGGCCCCGGCCTCTGTTGGAAGCCCCGCCTCCCACCAGCCCATCCAGCTCAGTGACCTTCAGAGCATTCTCGCCACCATGAACGTCCCGACGGCGGCGGCTGCCCAGGGAGCAGCAGGTGAGTAACACCTGATTGGATGTGGGCTCTTGGTATGATACCGATTTAGTCACCCTAGTCATTACGAGTCGGTCCGAATTAGGGCTGCACAATATGAGGAAAATGTGCCATATGTGATAATAGTTAAATATCGTGATAACAATGTTACTTTTGATAAATAAACAGATATTAAAGTGAACTCAGTTCTGCTGCTCAGTATTCTGTCAAAATACAACAAATTGCTTGTTGAATTTAAAACAAATGAAAGGAAGTTGTTTCCAAAATTCTTTTATTGAACAAATTGAACATTGAATTGAATATAAAAGGCACCACTGAAAACAGAATGACTTTCAAGTGCAGTGTACTGCTGATATTTTCCTTGAGCTAAGATAAAATAAATCTGAGTGGAAAAAATATACTATATATTGTGCAGCCCTAGTCCGAATAGCAGCATCAGCTAAATGAGGGAGACGGAGAATATGGTCAATGAAAAAAAGAATAAAAAGGAGGGAGAATGGAGTACATCCAGGAGTATTTCCATTAACCCTTGTGTCGTCTTCGGGTCAAATTTGACCCGTTTTCAAAGTTTCTTTATCAGAAATATGTGTTTCTTTTAACCAAAAATAGCATGGGTGGTTCCCAATTAAGTTTTTCGCAAGTAAAATTAATGATCACTGCTTTCATAGAATTGTGGGTGTTTTATTTAATTTTATTCCATTTGTGTTCTTCCCGGGTCAATTTTGACCCAGTGGTGCAATGGGGCACTTTTGCACTCAACAGCAGATGAACACACACACACACACGTACATGAATGCACATGCGGAGACACACAAACACCCCCACACACATGCACACACATACACCCCCCACCCCCACAAACGCACACATTCATACAAACAGCAGCTGAGAACTACCTCATGTAATCGATCACATTATTGTGCTTTCAGCACATGGAAATGTACCCAAACACACACACACACACATGGACAACAAACATGCACATGTACACGTGTGTGCGCGCACATGCATTCACACACACACACTCACAAACACAACATACTGAAATTGGGCAATGGATCATTATGATTTTCGGGAGATGAACACACACACACACGTGCACATGCTTGCGTGCGCACACACACACACACACACACACACACACACACACACACACACACACACACACACACACAGACACACACACACACACACACACACAGTAGCTGAGACCTGCAAAAGATTACACTATTGTGCTTTTCAGCACATGAACACATGCAGAAACACACACGCATGCATACACACACACCCACACTCCCACTGCAGTGGATCACACTACTGTTCTTTTCAGCTGATGAACACACAGACACACATGCAGACGTGCACATGCACGCACGCACCTTTGATGTGTCTTTTCCTAAAAGGGGCCAAGTAAACTTTCCGTAAATTATTTTTTTCCTTTTTGGTAGCTCTCCTTTGTTTGTGAATACAATTGCATTTGTTAATTTTAACCTAGTTATATAATAATTGTCACATACCAGCCATCAATCCAAACACAGCTTTCTCAATATCTCAGATCTCAACTGATTTTACTCAGAAGGTAGGTATAATTTTATGTAAATGAGGTCTGTTGACCATAAATAGAACAGAATAAGTGTAAAACTAGTTGAGATGAATTGGAATGAAGTTGAATAAAAGTGGTAACACAGATTTTAGTGATTGATTATAATTGCCTATGCTTTATAAACACGCAAAGCAGATCAGGTCACTTTTTGCCCAGGAAGACACCAGGTGTGATTATTGGCTGCCATTCAAAATAATAAAATGGTTTCAAAACCATATCCTGACTAATCACTACCATATACCAGTCAGTGATTATCCACAAAGATAGGTTCATCGGATCTTAACTATAATGAAAATAATTCATAATTCATGCTTATTTTACCCCTACAATTAGGTATTATTTCATGTAAATGAAGTTTATTCACCATAAATTCAAAAAATAAGTGTAAAACTAGTGGTAATATGTTCGAAAGAAGTTGATAAGAAGGTGTAAAATAGAATTGGTTGATACTTTATGCTTTATTAATAGCCAAAACAGACCGGGTCAATTTTGACCCGGGAGGACAACAAGTGATTATTGGCTGCCATTAAAAAAAATTGAAATAGTTTCAAAACAGTATTTTCACTAAACTTTGACTTATACCAGTCTGTGATACACCATCAACATATGTTCCCATTGACCTCAACTGTTAGTCAAAATAATTCATAATTTCAGCTTTTTTTAACTCAGAAATTAGGTATAATTTGATATAAATGCGTTTTTTTGACCATATATAAAAAGAATAAGTGTAAAGTTAGTGGTAATATGTTGGAAAGAAGTTGTTAAGAAGATGTAACACAGAATTGGGTGATAATTTATACTTCATGCTTTATAAACTGGCAAAACAGACCGGGTCAAAATTGACCCGGGAGGACAACTAGTGCATGGTCGACGGGAGGAAAACACAAGGGTTAAATATGACTAACCGGGCTTCTCTGGTGTTCTGCAGTGGACCTAGCGAGCGTTTGCACCCCGGAGATGATGGCCCCCATCCTGACTAATGCTGAGGTCCAGCAGAGGCTCCTGCCCTTCCTCCCCAGCGGAGAAAGTTTACCGCAGAGCGCTGAGGAGATCCAGAACACAATCAACTCACCTCAGTTCCAACAGGTAACGGATAAAAGTTGCACCAACACTTGAAAATAAAGGTAAAGGTACTTTATTTGTCACGTACACGTACATGTAGTGAAATTCATTCTCTGCATTTAACCCATCCCTCAAGGGAGCAGTTTTTTTTTTTTTTTTTTTCAACCTAACCCCAATTTTCCTATGTTTTTGTGTCTACGTGACTTATGGGAACAACAATCTTTGACATTGGTCCAGTATTAAGAGAGAGCGCTGCAGTCGGGAGCCACAGACCGGGCTGCAATTTAACCCTACGGGGCAAATGTTCAGCGTCAGTTTGGAAAGGATCCCTACAAAGATAGACCTTTTAAAACCTCTTTAAGACCTTTCTGTTTAACCAGAAACAGCTCTGAGGTCACTAGCGCTAAACACCACCAGACTCCATTTAAAAAAAGACATTACTTTTAGCGTGTATAGAGCTGACATATTTCCACATGTAAATCTGTAAACTATGTGTTTATTTCAACTAAAACTAGAGTTGTGATGGTTGGAAAAGTGGAAAGATGAACCAAGATGGCTATTCATAGTTTTATTTTGTTTCTGTCAACTTAGAATGAAGTGTATTTTACAATGCTAAATTTACTGATTATTTACATGTCTGGTGGGTTTAGCGAACGCCATTTTGCGGATGTTTTTATGATTAAAAAAAAAAAATGATCTTGTTAACAGAAAGGTCGACCTCCTAAGAAATCATTTCCATAATGTTGTCAGACACTTAGAATATTAATCTGAGCCTGTCAGCGGCAAAATGAGCACTTTAGTGAAGGTAAATAAATACCGTATATACCTGAATATAAGACGATCCTGAATATAAGACGACCCCCCATTTCCAGACTTATTTTTGGGAATAAAAGAGATTTTTGTGGAAAAAAAATCTGGTTTTCAACAGAAAATAATTTTATTGGGAAATTCTAGTGATAATTCATTGGAAAAAAACATTTTAACACCATTCATTAAATATTTGGATTAATAAAATGAATAACCTTTTCACAAAAATGCAATAATTATGAAGGCCTATGTATGTAATTGTGGTACTGTGAATATATAGAAAATAACCATCTGCTTTTAATCAAACACATTAAAGTTTTGAAACAAACCAAACTGTGGGGTTGCAATAAGAACAGCAGTGTAAATGGGCCTTTATGCTGCACATTAAACTAGGCCTATACCTCACAGAGATCCCCTACCTCGCTATGCTCGCTCTCACTGTCATCACTATCATGATGCTCCACGAGCCCCTCCCACAGAATGTCATCCTCGCTCCCATCAAGGGCATTTGATATGCAGCAATTTTTAAATCCATGAATGATGCTCTCCTGGCTTAAGGCATTCCCATGCTTGGAGGATCCAAGTACAGAGCAGATGCACTGCTGGCTTCTGAAGTTTTCCAGTAGGCGTCAGTGAGTGATCGCCTGACAGGAGCCACTCAGTGTACCTCTTGCGCAGATTATCCTTGAATGGCTTGTTGACGACTACATCCAGAACCTGTAGCTGGCTTGTCATCCCCCCCGGTATGATCACTAGATCGCCGTTCATTTTCCGCAACTGAGTTTTGACGGGCTCCGTCAAGTGTCTGCGGAATGCATCCAAAACGAGCATATTTCTCTTCTTATAAAGCGCACCGCGGCGCCTGCCCCACACTACCTTGAGCCAGTCCACTACCAGGTCAGTTTCCATCCAGCCCTTTTCCTGGGCACGTACGATAATGTCAGCTGGCATCGTATCCTTCGGCATAGTCTTGCGTTTCAAAATCACATACGGGGGAAGTTTGGTCCCATCAGCGAGACACGCCAACATTACAGTGATTCGGTTTTTTTCATTTCCAGTAGATCGCACAATAACTGATTTGTCCCCTTTCTTGGCAACAGTGACAGATGTTGGCATGTCAAAAAACCCTGGTGTTTGGTCAGCATTCCCTATCTGATCCAGGGGGTATGAGTGAGTTTTCCTCAGTTTAAGCACATATCGCTGAAAAGACAGCAACTTCTCCTCGAAGTCAGAGGGCAGGCGCTGGGCCAGACTTGTTCTACGACGCAGTGTCAGCCCTATGCGCCGCATCATTCGTGTACACCAACCAGTGCTAGCTTTGAATTCATTTGTCGGTATGTTCAGCTCCTTGGCTAACTCCAGAGCCCTCAGCCGAATGATTCCTCTTGTGATTGGCATCGCATCCCAACGTTTTTCTATCACATATTCATAGATTCTGTCATCAAGTTCTGCAAACTTGCCACTTTGAGGTCCACGGAAAGCTTTCCTTTGGCTGTTGGTATTTTTTAGTCGTTCTTTTTGTGCTCGCCACCTCCGAACGTTGCATTCTGTGACTCCAAATTTTTTGGCAGCTTTGCAATTATTACATGATTCCGCCTCATTCACAACCATAAGTTTATAGTTGGCGTCATAACTGTTTCGAACGTGTTGGTTTATTTGACCAACTTTTGAAGCGCTTTTCTCAAGATAATCTCTTGACCTCTCCATGGCAGCACTTCATTGTTTATTTAATTCATAACACTGTCACTACCGGTAATTAGATAGGCTATCGTGTTGGCGCCCTCTACTGTTTCCCCTGCTTTCTACCTTTCCCCCCGTGATTTTGTCTATATTGCGAATATAAGACGACCCCCCATTTTTCAGCCTATTTTTAGGACAAAAACCTCGCCTTATATTCGGGTATATATGGTACAAGCTGGACAATTGTCCTATTAACTTACATTGTAGCTTGTTTCTGCAGACTGTAGCGATCTCTCTTAATACTGGACCAATGTCAAAGATTGTTGTTCTAATCAGTCACTTAGACACAAAATCATAGGAAAAAATGGTAGTTACCCTTTACGTTTGAGTCAAGACAACAACTTCCAACATGTTGATCCTCTGTAGAAAAGCCAAAAAGTAAAACAATTTACCAAACCGATTTATGGACATGTGATCTTTTCATTGAGACACACGGGTGTGAGTTTGAGGCTGTATTTTTATTATGCTAATGAAGACCCGCATCTGATTAGCTGAAAAAAAGGTGTGTTCACAAGACCCTTATTGACTCAATGTTGAATCAACCAGTGACTGTGATTCCTCCCTCTGTCAGTCCATGAGTATGTTCAGCAGTGCCTTGGCTTCAGGGCAGCTCGGCCCTCTCATGAATCAGTTTGGACTGCCGGCAGAAGCTGTGGAAGCCGCCAACCGAGGAGGTGAGACGCACGATATCAGATCCATACTGTGATCGGGACATCCCCACCATCATGTGGATTCTTCCTTTTTGTAACTTTTATTTTCTCTTTCTACCCACCTATTTCTTGTGTCATGTCAGATGTGGAGGCGTTTGCCAAAGCCATGCAGGCCAGCAAAGGAGACTCCAAAGAGAAGAAAGGGGACGACGAGGACATGAGTCTGGATTAGAGCTCCTGCTGCTACGCCTTTTCCTCCTCCTTTTAATTTAGGACTTGTTCTTCCACCCACCTCTCTTTCATGTTGTCTTCCACTCGTCTATACCAAAGGCAGCACTCAGGGTTAGCAGAGCTGTTAACATGAAGGTTAGGACCGTTTTCACTAGGAGCTAATGGTCTGTTTGGTTCTATCGACCTTCTCTTTAACCCACAAAGGAGAGAATTGAGGATTGGAGCCTTAATAAAAAAAAATCATATTGGCAACAAAAACAACTTGTGTCAACATTTATTGTTTTGCAGATAGGAAACAAACACAGACAAGTACAGTTTGTATGAAAACAAACTATTTAAAAATACATTTGCAACACAGGGGGCTGGGGGGTACAGCTTATTCTTTCTGTGAAGATATATTGTGAGACTTCAAAGTGGTTATATATTACATACAAGCTACATGTTTACATTTATGACGCAATAGAGATGGGGAAATGCTGCCTGCAACCGGGACACAAGCTTGACAGAAGGGAGGGGGCTCATGCTGCTTTCTCGCTTCAATATAGCGTAGGAATTCATCCCATGACTAATATATAAACAGCTGTATCGGGGCCAAGTCGATTAACATTTGAGCGTTCAGGAAAAAAAAAAGTTTCTCAGTTGAACCACTTGGACGTCGCCACGCAACAATTCATGAGTTGGAAACTGGTGATTACAGTTTCTCCAACGTGACCTGAACGCAGCATAGTCGCAGTTCAAGGTTAATAGAAAAGGTCTGCAGAGCAAATATGGTCTCGAGCACAAAAACTGAGACTTAATTAACTGACATTCCCAAAAGTCCAGTCCTAGTCCCAGTTCCAGGTAGCGTTGCCCGTGTGCGCTGCCTGAGGACATTGCTCTTACGTTGCTCATACGTTACAGTGTTCACAGTGTACCGACTCAGTAGGTATTAACATTCTCTGCTAGAGATGCACGACACAGCTGTATACATCATCTACTTTAATATTATGCCAAATCAGGACCTTTGTGTTGCCAATTGACATTTATTTTTCACCATTTTGTTAGCAAAATCGATACAAATCAAGCTGCTGTTGTCTTTATTTACAATATACTACACACGTATGTAGAATAGAACAGATTTGTGATTCTAGAGGTGATATTTGATATCTTGTAGCAGTCGGCTGTATCAGTGCATCTCTGTGCAGACAGCTGTTATAGCACCCTGTAGCACAAAAACAAACCAGTAATATTGCAACGACAAACTGTAAAATATAAAATATACATTTTTCTGAAAATAGAAAATAAATATTAATATATATATATATATATATATATATATATATATATATATTTTAAATTAGCTACAGTAACATGAGGCCCACCACCAGTAATTTGTAGTTGGGGAATGTGAAGATAAGACTGTGTGTTTGGTTTACATGTGTGGGCAGCCCTGCGTGCCCACGGCTCCATGCACAGCGAGGGGTTTGGATAACAGGGCAGGTCTGCGGTTGATGGACGCCTGGCGGATGCAGCCGTGGAAGACTGGCAGGCCGGCAGCTAGACCAGGAACTGGGACCCCATCTGGTGGACAGAGAGACCAAAGTCATGTTAGACCCAAACAGAGAGAGAACTAACTTGCCACCAGGGGCCTGTTTCACAAAAGCAGAATATATAAATCCAGGATAACTGATAAAGCGAGGCTTGACCTAGTCTAATCTGTGCATCCTGGCTTGGTGCGTTTCACAAAGGCCAAGCCAGGCTGAGGAGGAGAGACTAGGAGCTGAGGAGGAGAGACTAGGAGCTGAGGAGGAGAGACTAGGAGCTGAGGAGGAGAGGTTAGGAGCTGAGGAGGAGAGACTAGGAGCTGAGGAGGAGAGACTAGGAGCTGAGGAGGAGAGGTTAGGAGCTGAGGATGAGAGACTAGGTCAAGCCAGGCTGAACTAATTCAGATAGATGCGCGTCCACGGATTTCCTCAAAAGACCGCGAGGTCGATCACAGATTTACTGATGCCAAAATGGAGAATACGCATTGTTCATACTTTATACAGAGTGAGCAGCAGCTTCTTGTGGAAGTATGATGACGTGAAACACATTATTTGAATAAAAAGAAAATAACACGGCCGCTGTAACAAAACGGCGAGAGAAAGCAGCAGACGATCACGGACCGACTGAATGCGTAATTGTAGCCTAAATATATACATTAACTGACCACTGCTCTGAATGGAAACCGTCATAATCCTACCATTCAATAATTAGGCTACTAATCATTTGCACAAATTAACAATTGTACTCTTTGCCTTAAAAGTAAGCAGAAGATAACTCAGGAAATTTACCATGAAGATCCATTTTCTATAACGCTAGAATATGAAGCGTAAATATCTCTTTCACTCTGTTCCTCCCTCTCTCTCACTGGCTAAAATATTAATTTCCAAAGTCATATTAACTTCCACTACTCGCTTTTAATGCAAAGTGTACAGGTGTTCGTTTTTGCAAATGACAAGTGACACATTGAATGGTTTCATTTAAGAGCAGTAGTTCATAAATGTATATTTTTAGACTATCATTTAGTCTGTCCGCTATTATCTGTCACGCTTTTTCTCGCGTTTTTTTATTTTTTATAGAGGACGAGTTTCCTTCTCTACATATTATATGCCTTGCTCCCTGGTATATGTGGACATAGAAAATAAAGACACTGAAGAAATTGCACTGTAAAATCTAGAAACTATAAAGATAATAAAGTGATAAATTTCATGCACACTATAAACATGAATGGAACAGAGTATATTCATCAGTTATTTCCCCCCAGGCAAAATATAAGGTCAAAAACCATTAAGGTGTCCTCTCCCTGTTGTTACATGAATGTACAGTAGCCTACATCACTAGATAGTTACTGGTCCAGTGAACTAAGTCTATAATTTGGGAGGATTGTACAGTTAGGATATGTTCTTAAAATTGTACAATCCTCCCAAATTATAGTCCCAGTTTACTGGACAACACAAATTGTGTGCTAAGAATGCCAAATACAATGCACATGGAAGCAGAACAAACATGATCCTTATTGTTAAAGAATAAAAAAAGAAATTATAAACTAAAATAAGTTAAGGTGCATTGGGGAACTATAGAAATGTACAGCATTGTATGTAACAGTAACAGACTTCATTTAAAACTCATTTGAAATTTTATCAGCCTTTTCTAATTATCTCAACAACTGCCATAATATATTCATCAAACTTCTTACAACAATATGAACAGCAGTCTTCATACAACAATGTAACAATGACAAATTTATAATTATAAAAAAAAATAATGGTCACAACTTTAAATAATAACAGTACTTAAATGAACAGCAATATGCACCTGTTGTATTTTAATCCAGGCTGATAACAAAAGGTTAAACCACTGCTGAGTGAACAGAAAAGGTTCCAGGATTAAATAAATCCTGGCTGTTAGCCTGGTCAGGACCAGGCTAGCTGTTAGCCTGGCTGTTAGCCTGGTCAGGACCAGGCTAGCTGCACAGAATAAATCTCCATGGTGATTTATGTGCCTCTGCTTTCGTGAAACCGAGTCAAGGCTAAATTCATCCAGGATAACCAGGAAATCCCGGCTTTTGTGAAACAGGCCCCTGGACCACGTTTAGGTCAACAAAACATAGCAACAGGTTGTTTTTTTTAACCCTTGTGGTGTCTTCTCGTCGACCATGAACTTGTTTTTATATATCTGAAAAATAATTTTGAAATCCTGCCATTTTATAGACTCCACTACGATGATCCACTAGTCGACAAAAATAATTAACAGATTAATAAATAATAATAGAATAACAGTTGCAATCCTGAAGCCAAAACTAAGTGCGAGAGAGTCATATTACAAAAATACAGTTGTCATTTTGGAGTTGTGCAATTTGGATAAATAGTTAATATTTTGAGAAACTATTTCAAGAAAAAAAAATTATGGGTATTTAAGTAAGTGTGTGTGTGTGTGTGTGTGAGAAAATGCATTATTATTTTGTGTGTATGTATGTAAATGTATTATTATTGTGTGTGTGTGTGTGTGTGTGTGCGTCCGTGTACACTCACTGGGTACCCCTCCGAGGTAAACCGTCTCTTTGGCCCCTGCAGAGCGGCTCTGTTTGGGGCCGACGCTGTGCTCACTGGCTGCATCCACATGCAGCTGCAGGACGTTGTTCTTCTTCACCACTGGAGACACACACACAAGACACACAACAACAACAACAACAACAACAACAACAACAACAAGGTCATCTCAGCGTTCCTACACGGCAACGGCACAGCCACAAACAACAACAAACAACAACTCGTCCACGCAAACTCACCTGTGATGGCGTGCCAGCGTCCGTTACATAGAGGTTCTTCAGGAGTGAAGGAGGTGGAGAATTCTCCTTTGCCGCTGTTCACTGAAACGGTCACCTACACACACACACACACACACACACACACACACACACACACACACACACACACACACACACACACACACACACACACACACACCTCATTGTCAGGTTTGGTCTTTGTTTTTTTAGGTTCAATAATGAATTGTTTTCTTTTCTTATTTATTTTACAATTCAATAACACATGTCTCCAGTTGTTCAAAGCCTCTCACCTCTCCCTGGCTGAGGACCAAACTCAGGTGTTGGTCAGGTGACGTCCCAGCATGCAACAGAAGCCCAGAGTTCGAGACGGGCCGAACTTCCAACTGGATTTCCAGATCCCGACCCAAAACTAAGGACTCATCTGCAGGGAGAGACAGCCTTCAGTCAGGACACGCCAAGACTCAAAACAAGAAGGGGCACTAGTGTGCCGCGTCTCCACGAGAGCTCCTCTCCGTTCAGTTTATATCGGTTTAAATGTGCCGTCTTCAACCAAGTCTGCTCGAAAATAATATCCCAGTTTTGTTTCTATATCCCCGCATGATCGTTTAAGACCAAGAAATGTTGACTACCGCTAACTCCAAAGCCAAAGAAAAGAAAGACAAGCCGCTGAGGCAGAGGCTAGCTAGCAGCAGCGTGGTAATGGCTAGCAAGGACGGTGATCCTTCTATGGAGGACTTGAAAAACATGCAGGATACGATTCTGAAGACCATCAACACCCGGTTTGACCTACTAGATGAGAAGTTGGCCTCTCTCCAGTCGTCACACAACAGCCTGGCGACCCGAATGGATGAAATAGCTGAGACGGTCTCAGACCACGACGCTCGTCTGCAGTCTAAGGAGACCGCTATCAACAAGTACTCGAGGCGCAACAATGCCAAGTTTGTGGGGATCCCCGAAGGAGAGGAGAAGGGAAACCCGACTGAATTTCTAAGCGCTCTCATTCCTAAACTGTTAGGCGAGACTCCCACAGAGCATAAGGAACAATTTCACAATCATTGACGGTAACATTTTAATTTTATATGTCTACCTTTGGCAGTTTGGAACGGTAGAGGGGCACCCGGCTTGTTTAGTTGGAAATGTTCGGTTGGTTAGAGCTGTGTTTACAAGCCATGCGCCCGGTGGCCCTCAGTCAGTATATGAGGGGGGAAAAGATGCTTCATTTGGGGAAGTTTCTCTGGGGAGGGAGGTGGTGTTTATTAGGGCCCGAGCACGAAAGTGCAAGGCCCCAACTGAAAGTGCGAAGGAACCTTTTTTTATTTTTCCGAGTCCTTTGTCGCATTTTTGAGGGCGTTAGCATGCACGAAAACTCAAAAACGTTTGCACACCTGTCACAACTGGTGAAAATTGCAAAGTTCTGTAGTGCTTGGCCTCGGGTATTGCCAGGGGGCAAAAATCTTCATTATACGAAAACATGTTTGAGGACTTTAGGATGCACGAAAACTCTCAAAATTTTGCAGCCATGTGCAGAATATTAAACTCTTTCATCTGAATACACATTTAGGCCTGGGAGTGGTATGGTTGCTCTATAGCGCCCCCTAATTGGTTTTAGCCTTTGGGCACATTTGTGACGAAAACTCACAAAAATTGGCGCCCACATAAACACCTGGGAGCTTTGTGAGACTCTACAGCGATTTGGGCCATACCTGTAAGCGGGCTCCATAGCGCCCCCTAAGGCGTGGAAGGTCTTAACTTGGACATAGTTGCACCGATCTTCACCAGATTTAATACCCATATTGCTCTAATCATTGCAAGCATATTTCCCATTTACCTTCATTAGCTCCGCCCAACCGGAAGGCGGCGATTTTTAATTATGAATTTTTCAGGTGTTTTACATTCTTTCGAACTCGTCCTAGGCCGTGATTTTAATCTTCTTGAATCTCTGCAGGTAGTATCTGTTGATCCTCATAATGAAAAGTTATCCAGAGAATTTTGATAGTTGAAAAAATGCGCAAGTTATAGCAACTTCCTTTCTAAAAAGGAAGTTGCGTTATCTTGGCAACAATTATTCCGATTGCCCCGACACTCGACAAAGTTGTTCCTCATGGCTGGTTCAGCATCTGTGCCAAAGTTGGCGGCAATCGGCCATTAGATGGCGCTGTTTACATTTTCTTTAATTAATCAGCAAAATATTGACATATGGGAAGCCTACTTTGTCTAACTACTCCTGGGACGTGAGTCCGATCGGCACAAAAACTTGCATGTAGACTTGGAGGACCCTCGTGACAAAAAGTTATCAAAAGAATTTTGATAGCTAAAACAATGCAGGAGTTATGGAGGGCCAACTTCCTGTAGGTGGTTGTGGAAACAGGAACGGTTGTATCTTGCATACGGTTATTCCAATGGACACAAAACTTAAGAAAGTTGTTCCTCATGTGCCAATGAGGCTGTTTGCCAAATATGTCGTCAATTGGCCTTTAGATGGCGCGGTTTTAATTTTTTTAATTAATTAGCTAATTTGCTTTGAGCGAAACCTACTTTAACTCCTCCTACAGCAAGAATCTCATCTGCACAAAAATATACACAAAGACTCGGTGGACCCTTATGACAAATAGTTATCAAAATAATTTGGATAGCTAACACAATGCACAAATTACAGAGGACCAACTTCCTGTAGGGGCTGTCGAAACAAATTCCTACTCAAAATTAAACAAAAACACTTTGAGTTAGGTGATAAACCAGAGAGGCTGCTGGCCAGACAGTTGAAGGGTGCTCAGGCGGGCCGTGCAATTCATAAAATAAAATCCAAAACAGGAGAGCTGGTCAACCCTAGGGAAATAAACACTTGCTTCAAGGATTTTTATTAGGAATTATATACTGCTAAGTCTAGAGCAACTAGTACAGATCTCACTCATTTTTTTGACTCCCTCTGCCTGCCAACATTAGATGAGTCATCTAGGTCGGACCTTGATTCAGACTTCACGGAAGATGAGTTAGTTGAGGCAGTTAAATCATTTCCCTCTGGTAAAGCAGCTGGCCCTGACGGGTTTGGCTGCGAGTTTTATAAGGCATTTCACAAACCACTCGCCCCACTCTTGCTTAGGATGATCAAAGACTCCGCCGTGAACAAAATATTTCCGGGGTCGCTGTATGAAGCGAATATATGCCTTTTGTTAAAAAAAAGACAAGGAAGACACCAAGCCTGGAGGTTACAGGCCCATTGCTCTACTCAACTTTGACCAGAAGTCCGTCACAAAGGTGCTAGCCAACAGGTTAGGAAGGCACATCTCTTCAATTATACATCCTGACCAAACAGGGTTTATCCCAGGTAGATTCTCATTTTGTAATGTGCGGCGGCTTCTGAATAATATATATGCCAACCAATCAGGTGACTCCAGAGCAGCTGTCTTGGCCCTTGACGCGGTCAAGGCATTTGATCAAATAGAGTGGCCTTTTATGTTCGAAGCTCTTAGGAGATTTGGAATTGGGGACTCCTTACATCACTTGGGTCAAGATGTTATACCTCTGCCCAAAATCCTCCAGCCTCACCAATAGTGATAAATCTGGGCCTTTTGAGTTGCAGCGCGGAGTCAGGCATGGTGACCCGCTGTCGCCCCTGCTCTTCGATGTGGCCCTGGAGCCCCTTGCGGTGGGGATCAGGAGTCATCCTGGCATCAAGGGCATTAAGATAGGCAAGATTATATCTCTCGGACCCAGAGGCGTCTGTTCCCCCTTTGCTTGACTTCATTAACTCATTTGGTGAACTGTCTGGCTATACAATCAACTGGGGAAAGAGCGAGTTCATGCCCCTATCAGACAGTTTAGACCCAAGTTTTCTTGACACGCTGCCATTTACACTAGTGAAAGATCACTTCACGTATCTAGGCCTTAAGATACCCCGTGACCCTAAGCAATTATTTAAACTTAACTATGCTGAAATGATCTTGAAGCTAAAACGCAACAAAGAGAAATGGAGAACTCTGCCACTGTCCATGGTGGGGTGTATCAATGCAGTCAAGATGGTGGCTCTTCCTAGGTTTTTGTACTTATTTCAGAACCTGCCAATCTTTCTCACCTCAGCATTTTTTAAGAAATTGGACTCAATTGTCTTTCCTTTTATTTGGGGGTACAAAGTGCATCGCATATCTAAAGCACACCTGCAAAAGCCTACAGAGGAGGGGGGGGGTTTGGTCTCCCCGTTTTCAGGAATTACTACTGGGTGGCTAACGCTAGGGCCTTGATGTACTGGCAGCAGGGTCAGCCCGGTGAGGCCCCTAACAGCTCTCCCCTGTGGGTGAACATTGAAGCCGCAGCGGTACTTCAGGCTCTTCCCTTTGCACCTTACTTTTTTCTAAGACAGAGTCTCCTTGTAAACTTATTGGTAACAACTTTATTCTGAGAAACTCCCTTAGGATCTTGAATCAGATAAGAAGCGTTTGCAAGCTGCCGAATACTTCTGTACACACTCCTATATGCCATAACCATTCTTTATTACCATCCCAGGCAGATAGACTTGTTGCCCTTGGAGACCTATATGTAGACAAACATTTTGCTTCATTTGGTCAGCTGACACAATTTAATTTACCAAATTCTCAACAATTTCGATATCTTCAAATCAGGCACTATGTTAAAGGCGTATTTCCAAACTCTGACACCATGCCAACAAGTTGCCCATTCTATGATCTCATGCTGCTTCCTCCTGACTCCAGGCACCTAATATCTCGCTTTGTGTCCTTGTTCTCCACCTCTGCACCCACTCACCATCTCAGAGAAGCCTGGTCTAACGAGCTGGAGCTGGAGGTGTGTGACAATACCTGGAAGGAAGCTTTGACCAAATTCACACATGCTCTATCAATGTTAGATATAAATTGATTCAATACAAAGTTGTTCATTGATTGCATTATTCTAAGCTAAAGCTGCATAGAATTTATCCATCACTTTCTCCACTGTGTAACTGATGTGGAGGTACAGAGGGTTTGTTATCACATCTTTTTTGGTTATGTCCTCAACTGCATGAGTTCTGGTGTGATGTATTTCAGTGGCTTAGTCTGGTTTATAACTTGGACATTGCCCCTGATCCAGAGCTGGCGCTCTTTGGGTGCTCGGAGAATGCTCTCAGGTTCTCGCCTGAGATACAACAAGCACTAATGCTTGGCATGGCTGCTGCAAAGAAAATGATTCTCCTGGACTGGAAGTCCCCCACTTCCCCTTGCTTTTGAAAATGGCTCAACGGAATGACTGAGATTATCCAGATGGAAAGGATACGCTTCCACAACTCAAAAACACAAAACCACTTTCTGAGCATTTGGGGACCATTCAGTGACTATCTTAAAGACATGTAATCCTTTTCCGTAGAGATGTTCTCTTGTTTGTTTTTTCAATTTCTTTATTTTTGAAAGGGGACAGTGAGCATTAATCAACATTGAAACAATGTAAATGTTCCCGAGTTAGCTCAAAAGTGCTAATTTTCATCAGTAGTCCCCCTTGTCTGTATTGCAACTTGTATTTTTGTAACACCTGGCCATGTAGGTAACGGCAATATTACATTCATTCGAGACATGCTTTTAATTTATCTGGCAGCTCTTTTGTTGTTGTTTTTTTCTTTTCTTTTCTGTCGCTGTGCTTTGTTTATATAAAACTTGAAAAATTTGAAAATAAAATATTAAAATAAATAAATAAATAAACAAGAAGACGCACCAGAGCGGTGTTCCCTCACTTCCTACCTCACCGTTCCCTACATAGTGTTTATTAAATAGGGAACTATATTGGGAACGACCAAACCAGATTTCGGACACTACACTGGAAACATTGTTGCACAGGGCAGGTTATTGTGTAACTGAGGCGGGCGCGCCCAGCATCACATGAACAAACCCAAAGAAACCAAGCTGAGCACTCAGGACACTTCCTGTCTCCTAAAGGGGCGTGGCCTCGTTTGAACGTGTAGTACCCGTCGTGTGGATGGATGAAAAGTTATATTTGCATAATTTGTTCTTTTGCTAACACAGCTTAAAGACTTATTTAGCATCACGGAGATTAGTTTTGTTAGGGCGTTCACGAACGTTAGGTGGCTAAAATGCCATTTTAGTGTCAGAATGTTCTGGAGATATGTGGCTTGTGAGAAATGGGTCCAATATTTACTTTGGAGACTATGGGGCGAAAGGATCGCTCAAAATCTGCCTTCACGTTCACTTCTACGCCTCGTAGTCTCCTAAAGAGTCCTCTAGTGTCCTAAAGAGGCTGCTAGTCTCCTAAAGAGGCCTCTAGTGTCCTAAAGAGGCTGCTAGTCTCCTAAAGAGGCCTCTAGGGTCCTAAAGAGGCTGCTAGTCTCCTAAAGAGGCCTCTAGTCTCCTAAAGAGGCCTCTAGTGTCCTAAAGAGGCTGCTAGTCTCCTAAAGAGGCCTCTAGTCTCCTAAAAAGGCCTCTAGTGTCCTAAAGAGGCCTCTAGTGTCCTAAAGAGGCTGCTAGTCTCCTAAAGAGGCCTCTAGTGTCCTAAAGAGGCTGCTAGTCTCCTAAAGAGGCTGCTAGTCTCCTAAAGAGGCCTCTAGTCTCCTAAAGAGGCCTCTAGTGTCCTAAAGAGGCGTGGCGGTGGAGGAGCCCATGTGACACAGATACAGAAAACTACTCCGAGATGGGGCGTCTCAGTTCTAAACCGTCTCTATATATATAGTGAATGAAATTAACCGAGGAGAATTTCGAACACAAATTGGCGAACACGAGATACATATATATATATATGGGGCATATAGTTTTTCTTTGCTAGGGACCGAGGAGAAGTACCTATAGCGATGTGTCCTCCCTGGCCAGAGAAATAGGCTCCGGGCTGCAGAGGGTTCTGGAAGCAGGGCACCGTCCCCTGGCTGTGGGTGGGGCTTCCTGCGGGGGCTTGGTTCAGCGTCAGGTCCCTGACACAGCCGATGAAACCACCGGAGCCTGGAGCCTGGAACACACACACACACACACACACACACACACACAGCTTCATTACAAAACATGAAGAATACTCAATATTAGGGTTATGTTTTGGGCTCAGTTTGATTGTTTGTTTCTCAGCAGGATTGGGGGGAAACTACAGCCCCCGATCTTTATGAAAGTCGGAAGGGTGTAGCATCGGCCAGTGAATAACGCAGATCCGAGTCAAGGGGTGGATACACTATTTTTCATTTTCAATAACTTTGCAAGATACATGTAGGTCGTTTGTGCTGCATTCATTTGTTGTGGAAATAATGGGGAAAAACACCCCCTCAAGTAGGACCGTTACCACTGTGAGATAGGGCATGCCCTTCTACTTCTTTATTAACGATTCTTTGCAGCTCTTCCCCCCCCCCCAAGATGTTGAGCAAAACGTTATAATAACTAATAACACTAATAATCCTACCATTGATTTTCTAATTGACTGAATTAATGACAGTGCCAGATGTAGTTTTTTTTATGAATTACGGTAGAACTAAGTAGTAGAACAAAGCCTATTATTTAGCTCTAGTACAGAGCTCAACAGTGACCGCCCACTTTTGTGTTTTTCCCCCAGTTTAATTGTTCCGTTGACGTTTTCAAAAATTGCTGATATACAGAGGTGTAGGCCTGGCACCGAGCCAACCAGCTACCAGATGAATCATGGCCATAAATCATTTGATTCGGCGCAAAAAAAACATGTTGAAAACGGCACGGTGTGGTACGGTAAATGTTTCTATGAATACAGCGAGCTCCACCAATCACAGACGTTGCCGTTACACTTAGGATTGTGGGTAGTGTAGTATTTCTCCATAAGACCGCGATAAAAAAGAGTTTTTCTTAAAATCAGGTTGATTTCATACGGAGCTCTAGCAGAAACATTTGTCAGTCTGCCTCATGGCTCATAATCTAAATCCTTATGGAGAAAATCAATGGGCTGTTTACTTCCAGAACCACACTGTTACTACTGTCCGTAGCTGCTATCACATGCAGACATGTAGCTGACTCTAGTGGGTGTGTGTGTGTGTGTGTGTGTGTGTGTGTGTGTGTGTGTGTGTGTGTGTGTGTGTGTGTGTGTGAGACTACGTGATTTGGACGTCTCACCGTAAGAGAGGGCGGGACTCCTCCCACATATAAAGGCCCGGCCAGACGAGTCCGGTCTCCTCCGGGGAACCTCTTGGACTGAGCGCTGATACCGTCCACTATCAGGCTCATCTTCTCTCCTTCACGCTTCAGGAACACCTGAGGTGGCAGAAGGACAGAGGCAGGGCACGTTACATGTTTGAGACAAACGGCGGCGGAAGAATTTACTTGCCATCGGATCGATACCAAATATTGCGGTATCGCACGCCACTATTGGATCCTACCCAGACAGAGTGAGTGTATCTATTTCATTCCTGGATTTAACAAAATATAGAACATAAACGATGCAGTGGAAACGTCCCATAGATTGAGGTGCGATGCATGCGGAGCTCACCGTGTGCCACTGGCCGTCGTCATACTTCTTGCGGCTGCGCAGGCTGACCTTCCTCTTTCCTCCGTGCAACAGGAGCAGCAGGTGGCCGTCCGACACGCTGAGTGACATCACCGCTCCGCCGCGCTGGCCGTCGGCCGCATACAGCACCAAACCGTCGGAGGAGTTGATCCTCACCGCCATGGAAATGTGAGGCCTGCAGGAAGAGAGAGGGGATCGGATATTAACTTTCAAACACTTCAGAACATCTCGGTCTGGCACTTTATACTTTTAGGAGCCAGTTAGTTTGTATTGTTTTATTTCCTCTTTACCATGTTTTTAATCTGAGTTCATCATGTAGCATGCTAACATGCTAATTTCGTTAGCTGAGGCTGATGGGAATGTTCCTCGTGTTGCAGGGATTTTCTAATAAACTATTCTCAATTATAACAAAAATGTTGACTTGATCATGGCAGGAAGGAAAAGTCAGAGGATCACCAAAGTAATCACAACTCAACCTGAGGCAGATATGAGTTCCAAATTTCATGACAAACGTGATATATATGGTGTGAGATATTTCAGTCTGGGCCAAAGTAATGGACCGTCATAGCCCCCCAGCAGGAGAAAGTAATGGACCGTCATAGCCCCCCAGCAGGAGAAAGTAATGGACCGTCATAGCCCCCCAGCAGGAGACAGCAGGGCTAAGTAAGAGAGACACTAACTCCAAATATCTCAGCACTGAAAACATGCGTACATACATAATCAAGGTTGCCTGCATGAGGGAAAGGTTTTTCCAGTAGAGAGTAAACTTTATCTAGAGTTGGCGTTCCTACTCACATTGAGCTGAGTGGGCTGGGCAGAGAGTCGTATCTATGGTAACTGTGGGTGGAGCCGCTGAAGTGCGTCGCCCCGGCCTCCGCGTCCCACGGCGCGCCCTGACACGACTCCCTGGTGTTACGGCTGCGAGATCTTGCCGGCTTCTTGGGCTTTCCCTGAGACAGAGACAAAATGTACATTTATTCTTTTTCTTTTATTTGTGTGTGTGTGTGTGTGTGTGTGTGTGTATACCTTGTCTTTGCTGCTCTGTTTGGGCGGGGCAGTGACGATCTGCTGAGGTGTTTTGGCAGCGGGACATTTCAGAGGAACGTTGACGTTGTCTTGCGCTTTCAGCAGGTTCAAAACCATCTGAGGACTGGTGTCCCTGAAGACAAGAGAAACACACACATTCTTTAACCTAAAATATACTCAACAGCAGATTTGAATGTGTAAAATTCACCCTGTAAGAGGACGTCAAATACACGAGTATTTGAACTAAGCTGGGTCTCTGTGAATTATAGAATCCTGAGATAACTGTTGTGATTTGACACTCTAAATGAACGGAATTGTTGCTCGGCCCTGCCCTCTCTTCTTACCTCCTGATGAAAACATTTCGGATACATCCGGTGAGATTGGTGAGGCTTTGGTTGGGGATTCCTCCCAGGAAGGTGCTTCCCTCTGTGGTCATCACATCCCCGCTGCTGTCCAGCCGGATGCCCTCGGTGGTTTTCTCCAATACGTCGTCCATGTACACACGCATCCTGGAGGGTGAGCAATCACACAGTCGGCACCGATTTCAGCAATGCATGCTGCCTCTTTACAACTACAGTTGTACTAGGGATGTCCCCCCGATCCCCTCCCACGTTTTAAATATTTAATATCTGCCAATACCGCGTCCCAATCCAGATAATAGAGCTGCACACCGTTTTTCGTTTTCCAAAAATAACTAATTAAACAAAGTAACTAAAATATGTCTGACGCCTCTTGCGCTGAATAGTCAATCCTTGATTTTCTTATCGTGTTTATCGATGTCGGCTCCAGGGAATAACGGCCCGATAGCATGGTTTCCTGGTGGAATTGCAGAAGAAGCGTGGAGAATTTAAGTAATCCGCTTCTGTAAAAAAACAGGGCGACTACAACAGACGGACAGACGGTGGTTTGTGGCCGCGCCATCTTGGTTTTAAAAGTGTCGGCATCTAGGCAGTGCAGCGGTGCGTTTGTGGTGCTGGACGTGTGTGATTAAAGGCGTTGATCACTACAAGCTGATTTAAATGATCGGAGGTAGACGGGTTAAATTCCGATCCCCGATCAGCTTAAAACATGCCAAAAATTGGCTCCGATTCTAATGCTGTGATCAGGACATCCCTAGTTTGTACCAAGGTTCAAGGACAGCTTTATGTAGAGTTTTACAGAGCAGCACAGTCCTCCTACCCGTTGATGTTATTGTAGAAAGCGATGTTGTGGCTGCTGTCGTCGTTGTACGTCTTCTGCGTCTTTATCTCACTGTTTCCAGCTCTCACCACGATGTTGCCCTCGTGCAAAAACACTTGACACACTCCCTCCTGTACACAAACGACAGCCAGAGGTTAGGACACAACATGCAAGAAGATGATACTTGGAAATCCCATAGACCAAAGCAGCAATAAGGAAAACATTGTGGCAGATACTTTTACAAGTTATGGGGCGAGAAAGACAGCTATGAATAAGAGAAAAGAGAGGAAACAGGAAGAGTTGGGAGGGTCGTCTGACCTGATCATGGTGGTAGAACATGAGTCCCTCCGTCTGCTCGGATCTAAAGCTGAAGCTGACGTAGAAGTTGTTTGTGAGGGAGGGGATGTTTGTCAGAGCCATGTCCAGGTAACTCTGACCTGAGAAATGAGCCTCGCGAGCCACCTGCACACAGCAGGTTAAGACATACTGTGTTATTGTCTGTGTTTACATTTATTTAGCATTCTCTACATTAGCACAAAGTCAGCATTAAATTCATATTAGCACCTGCTCTGTTTTAAGTTATCAAACAATATCTAAAGGAACAATAAGTCTGCGAACATTCATTTTTTAGCAGATGATATGGTTATCTACACCAATGGTTCTCAATCTTTTTAACATCAAGGACCCCAAACAAAATTAGACCACGGACCCCCATTTGATTGGATTTTGTCTCAGGCACCCCATTGGATAGGATTTTTGCTTTTAATTCAATTAAATTTTATTTATAGTATCAAATCATAACAAGCGTTATCGCAAGACACTTTACAGATAGAGTAGGTCTAGACCACACTCTATAATTTACAAAGACCCAACAATTCCAGTAATTCCCCCGAGATAATGGAATAATAGATGTTTTATTACAGAAAGTCTATGAAAGCCATGACAAAAATAGTCATACATTCTCTCATTGTGTTACTTATGGATGGAATTATAGTGAAAATAAATGATTCCACATTTTGCTGGGGATCCCCTGGAACCCCCTCAAGGACTACTGGGTCCCCCACCATTGATCTCTACACTATACAATAGGGCCAAACAGTGAATCATTTTCAAATCAAAATCCAGATTTGATAGAATGCAATTATTATTAGAGCCGGGACTTTAACGCGTTAATTAAGATTAATTAATTACAGACTTTAGTGCGTTAATTAATTACACAAAAAATAACACGTTAAACATTTTTTACGCATTTTTATCACACTTATTTTTGCACCGCGGGACGTTTCTCACTGGATGAGTTTCGGCGGACCGATTATACTGGAGCACCAACTAGTGTTCATGACTTCAGACCTTTTATATATGTCAATGCTTCAGACCTTTTATATATGTCAATGCTTCAGACCTTTTATATATGTCAATGCTTCAGACAACAACAAACCACAGTGAACAGGAACGAAGAAGCTGACGAGAACGCTTTGGTTGGCTCCGTGGATGGGACATTTTGTTATAAAAAACGAACGGATGGAGGCGTCGATAAGAGCATGGTTGTGTGCAAGCTATGCAACAAGGAATCCTCATATCACCGCAGCACATCGAGCCTCAAGTATCACCTCGACGCAAAACATTTAGCAGCTAGCGTGGACGTTAGCCCGACTCCGAGTACAAGGACCCACACCCAACCTACACTCCACCAGATGACTGGTTTAAGGACCAGGGTAACTAAGTCTGAATGTACTTGAAAGTATTGTGTTTTACTTAAAAAAAACATAGTTTACAGAAGGTCTATCTACCTATAGGCTACCTGAATTTCTGAAATGTACTATATTTCTAAATATGCTATTGCTACACTTAATGGCAAAAATTGCACTGGTCTGCTGGACTTGGTTGAACAAAAATAAACAATATTTTGTTGCTTAAGCTTATGTATTCAGTCATTATTCAATGGTATACTAAAAATCCATGTGAAAAAAATTACTTCTCACTGTTCTCAGTGTCAAATATTTATGCAATTAAAATGCGATTAATTTCGATTAATTAATTACAAAGCCTGTAATTAATTAGATTAATTTTTTTAATTGAGTCCCAGCCCTAATTTTTATATAAATTAATATTTAGTTGAACGTTTGGTTTAACATTTGGTTTCTTTATTTTCATATATAAAGGCTGCTGTTGAAGTGAGGCAGATCAGACATTTTGGTTTACATACTGATATTTTTTATTGGAATTATTTTTTATTATTATAACTTTAGCTTTTGGGATAAATGTGTGTTTGACTGTTCAATGTTCCATGTCTTTTAAAAGAAAAACACATATTGCTGGCAGTTCATCTCTATATTCTCATCCCTGCAGAACAACATAGAGCAGGTTTGATGGTGTCTCATGTTTTAATGCTCCATGACATGTTTGATCTGTTACACAGTGAAGATTGAACTTTATTTAAACTTTAGCTAAAAGAGAAATTGCAAATCGAATCGTAATCGCTATATCTGGCGGACAAATCGCAATTTGATTTTTTTCCCTAAATCGTGTACAACGCTGCATTGACTCTACTCTTTGTACAAGCTGAATGGTGGACTGTGTTTTCTCACCAGCAGGTCACTGTCGCAGCCAAAACTGACTCCAGAGCTGGTGATCCTCTTCAGGTCGATGTGAGAGCTCAGGGCCTTCACGTTCCTGAAACAGCCCTTCAGAGAGCCCTGCTTTGGAAACAGAGACTTCAACCTGAAAAGAGACGGAGACAGAATTAAACATCCTTACGGACAGACAGCTCTTTAACTAACTTAAGTTGCAGTTCTTTCTAATTAAAAGCTGTATTGATATTTTGTGTTACCATTTTGGGAAAGAAGTAGACCGATCTGCTGGTGATTTGATTTCTCCCTGAGGCTCAGGCTGGAAACCTGTACGTTTATCTATCCTGCTTCCGTAACAAATTTGCGGGAACCAATCACAAACTGGCTTATCCACCTGGCGCGCTATTGGCGGATTTAACACGATGACGACAGATAAGCGACCAAGCAGCTTCTTGTTTACATTCAACATGGCGGCCACCGAAGCGCAGAAACCCGTTGATGCCGCTGTCGCTGCTATACGTCACCCAGACCATTGGTCTGATTGGTTGAAGGACTATCCAATTGCGTACATTTGTCATTTGAACTACGCCCGATGATCACGCCTCTTGTGCAGTAGAAAATCCAGAGCAGACTCCCCAGACTAATGTTCAATCTTAAAAGACTGAGCTCGGTCTGCTGATAGCCAGACTAGGGCAGAAGGACTCCTCCTGAAAAACACACACCGTAGCCATTTTATCAGCTTAAATGGAATAGGAATCAAAAATCGTATGTAATGGGATCTATTTTGCGGTTTGCGATTTTTAGAATAGATTATTTTTCCTGGAATCTATTTTTTTTTAACTTTTTCTCTGTTACTAATGATTCACATAAATATTTTCTGTTTATACGGTACTGTACCATAACACATGTTATGTTCTTCACAAATGAAACAAATGTCAGACTGAGTGACTGACACTCACATGTGATGTGCGTTCTCTTTAGAAAACAATTAGTTGTTAGAAATGTCTCATGATGATATTGTCTCTAGAAGTGTATTATTCAACTTTTGTTTTTGTTAAAGAAGGAAAAGAAAATCCCAATACTCAATACTATCGAATCCCAATACTTCTAGAATCGCAATAAATAAATACTGCGATACAAATCCAATCGGTCGCCCATGTATCGTGAAAGAATGGTATCGGGACTAATAAAACTAGTTTACTACTCACTTCTCAGGCATCTTGTTCTCTGGTACTCCTCCTAGGTAGTAGATACTACTAAACTGGGGGAGGCTCTGTGTATACTGGAGGGTGAAGAGGTTGTTGCGGTTGTTCCTCACCACAACAAGGTTCTGGTTATGCAGGATGATGATCTCCAGCTACAGTGTACAACATGAAATGGTTATTCTCTCCTTATGTTTCAGCCATTTTACCTCCTATAGATCCATATTCCTTTAACAGGGACATGGTGCATAGAAAGTAGCAACAATGTATAATCCACATGGGAAAGACAAAGGCAGACAGGCAGAGAGACATGGCAGACTCACAGCATTGGGTTCGGCGTCGCTGATCTTCAGTAAATCAGATGATGGGTCTTTAGGCTCCAAATCCATCAACTCACCGCTGAAGTCATAGAAAACCTTCAGTCTGCCCTTACGCACCGCCAGACACAGGAACTGACTCTGATGGAGGAGAGCGACACGGAGGAAACACTGAGAAAGAGCTTCTAGCCTTTCTTGGTCATATTATAACCATACAGCACACAGTATGGTAATAATCGTATGTATTAGTATTTCTGTAGATCAGCTGGTGCAGCTCAGCTGATGTGACCGTGTTGTTGGCCAATAGCGGTTAATAGCGTCTTCACTACTTGGCCTGCCAGAACTGACGCTGGATGCTCAATTATGTCATCTTTTCTTAAATTTAGTCTAACTGAGTGGTGATGACGAGTTCAGGCGGGGACTTTACAACATGTTTGCGTTGTAAAGCGTTAATCATTAAAAACAAGAATGCCAACACAAAGAAAGCAGAAGGTGACGGACATCCGGCCTAAAATGAGTGACATCTGGCAGAATTTCCGGAGCAATCCTGGAAGTGGAATGTCGTTGATATAGACTATGGTTAATGTTACAGCATGTAGGGAATGTTGTAATGCATCAATCATCCAATAACAAGTGATCACCTAAGAGAATAATGAATGACTAATGTGCTCGATGGTGTTTTAAGCCCCCAACGTCTCCTTCCAGGCAGCGCTGCGACTGTTGACTTCAAGGCACCTAACCCTAACCTTAACGCCAAACCTAACCCTAACACTGACCATTGCCTAATCCTAGTGCCTTCCAGGCAGCACTGGCTGGAAGGAGACATTGGGGGCTTAAAACACCGATAAACAAGTAAAGTCTTTACCTCCTTCTGCAGCAGGAGCAGAATTCCGTTGTGTGAGATCAGTTTGACTTCCTGTTCGAAGCGCTGTATGCGAGCCATTTCATCAGTAAAAAGGATCTCGGCAAAGCCGGTACCATCAAAGTATGCTGCGTCATTCACCCAGGCCTGAGTCAGCGCCTGCTTGGACCTGTTTTACGCCATTTCAATCCATTATGAATCACAAAGAAGAAGAAAAATGGAAAATATGAGTAATTATAGGAAATATATATTTGTATAGAGATGTCACATTTTTGTTTTTCATATGGAGGCCACAGTTCTGAGACAAAAGGGTTTTAAATATATACATATATATATACATACATATATACATATATACATATATATATATATATATATATATATATATATATATATATATATATATATATATATATATATATATATATATAAACATGAACACAGACTAGAGGTTATTTACCAGTTCTTTTTAAGGAATCTGAGACCAGAAAGAAAGCCAGGGGCAACATCCAACAAAGATTTTAAATAAATATGTCATATGACAACAGTGTGCACTGACCTGCCACAAGGTTTGTCCTGTGTGGTGTTGAGTTGGAAGATGTTTTCAAAGTTATACAGACTGAGAACTTCCTCGTTGAGTGTGCCGAGCTCAATACAGCCCTTAAAGTTAGGCAGGGCGAGTTGGGAGGGGGGCTACAAAAGAAACAAGAGAATAAAGATAAAGAACTGTATATGATTCCAATTTACATCAACACAGTCCTCTCGGAAACCAGTAACATCTTTGAAAAAAATGTTCTTTAAATTGTCTTTTTATTTCTGTCTGTCTCTTTTACATGTGTCTTTCATTTATCTTACATCTCTGGAATTTGTTTCATCAGGCCCCCTGTTGAATATCTTTGCTGTATACCCAACCTCGATGTATACCCAACCGCGCTGTTACCCAACCTTGATGATAGGCTTACTGGCCTATAGGTAAGCTAGCCAATAAGGTAGCCATCCACGGATGCAGTTAAGCTTAGGATTCATTGTGCCACATGTATGTTTAATATTGAAACATGAACAACTTAGGCCACCCTTTACGTTATTGTAGGCCCAGTTTAATATGCATTGGAATTTTATACAATATTAGTAGCGGTCCTAAGCCTAAAAAACATTGAAGACACCTTCTCTTTAGATTAAGGTTATTATTATTTCGATTAACTGTTAGCAGCCCTAATGTTTATTATTATTATCTTTTTTTGAGTTGCACACACAGTCTAATTATTTCAGTACAAACGTAAACTGGAATTTTAGCGATAGAGCTTTTATATACTTCAATAAGGGGTTTGCTTCATGACTGAGCTCAACCCCACATAAAAAACAACACAGCCCTCCATGCATTTACTTTGAAAGTACTTGGGTATCCTCCCACGTAGAAGACTGTATCGTCGGTCAAGAGGTTGAGCAGCCCCTGATCTCCTCCAGCCTCCACGTCGGCTTTGACTGCTTGGTGCCCCTCAGTGGCTTCTGAAGACATGGACATTTGACCGTACTGGAGGATCCTGCATTCAGCCAGACAGACACATTTCATTCATATATATTATATATATTCATACAGAATAAGGACAGGATACAGGATAATACACGCTTGTAGGATAAACAAACCTGATCACGCAAGGAGCTAAACTGAATGTCCTGCATGTGGCTCTAGTAGGGGACTCCATAGTTCTGCTGGGATACTTCAATGCGCACATGGGCAATAATGGAGACACCTGGAGAGGCGTGATTGGGAGGAAAGGCTTCCCTGATCTAAACCCCAGTGGTCGTTTGCCGTTAGACTTCTGTGCTAGTCATGGATTGTCTACAACAGGGGTTCTTAACCTTTTTGACCTTGAGGCCCAATTTTTATAGTACAAAGTGGCCCAGGGCCCATTAAATATTAACACTGTATAGGTTTAATTGACTTCCCTCTCGGTTTGATTTGTATTCAATAATAAACTAAATCCACTTACTGTTTAACAAGCAAAAACCTTGTGAAATAAAATGACAAGGTTTTTGCACCAAATGCTTGCTTTTGGGAAATTGTTGGGTCTCTGTAAATTACAGAGTGTGGTCTAGACGAAACCGTATTTAATGAAGTCGAGATTGTATTTCCGCAAAAACTTTGTCTTTTGGGTGGGGGTGTCGGCAGGACGTTCGTCTTCATTTCCATTCTTCTCTGTGTATTGGCGCTTTTTAAACAACTGAGTGATGCATTACCGCCACCACATGGTCGAAAGCTGCACGCAGTCCCGCGGCCCACAGGTGCAAAACTGAACGTTCTAGGGGGCTGCCCAAGTTTGGGCCGCGGCCCTATGGTTAAGAATCACTGGTCTATAACAAACAGCATGTTCGAACATAAGGATGCTCATAAGTGTACGTGGTACCAGAGCACCCTAGGCCAAAGGCCGATGATCGACTTACTGTTTTTCAGAAAGTAATGGAGGTGAAACAATGGAAACACCACATTCATTTGTATTTAGAGATGATGCAAGTGCATGGCAAGCCAGGACATCCAATGTTCTTTGTTATTACGTACCTTTAGTTTTTTACTTTTTTTTAAAACATAAACATTTAAAAATAAAATGATATATCTATTGAAGCAAACTGCTGATTTTATATAATGTTATAATAAAAAATGTTCATGTGAAAAAATGTTACTCTTTTCTTTAAAGAAACTATTGAGTAGTGTGAAGTCACTCATATTGTCCAAACTGTCGTGTGTGTGTGTGTGTGTGTGTGTGTGTGTGTGTGTGTGTGTGTGTCTGTGTGTGTCTGTGCGTGTGTGTATGTTTTACCTCTCCAGCACTACGCTGTTGAAGTTTCCATCAGACTTGACGTCTTCAGTCATCAACACCTCAGCAGTTTTTCCTCCAATGTTGAAGAACCAGCGCAGTCGCTTCCCCTCCAACGCCATGCCCAGGAACTCCTTACTGGACTACAAATACCAGATAGAGAGTCATGAATGACACAAACCCATACCGTCTTTGCCAAGTGTCCCCTTACTGGACTAGAAATACCAGATAGATATAGAAATCAACTACAAAAATCAATACTGTCCAACGAATCATGTTCAAAACAAAGAATACACCCAAGACCGTGTTGATAGATAGATAGTGCTACTGTGCCAATCAAATGCATGAATGTTCAGAGAGTTTTAAAAAAAAGTTCATCAACATATAATGAGCTTCTGTGTTGCTGTAATGATGCTTACATCTTTGTTGCCGAGGTAAAAGACGAACTGCTTCTCGCTGTTGTCCTGCCGCCTGGATCGTGTCGCCTCCGGCAGAGTGATGTAGAACTTCAGGGAGGTGTAGGCAGCCAGGTCGGCCAGGTTCGGCGGAGTACGCACCTGAACACCGGACTGCCCATTAAACTTCACCGACACGCTCACCTGGATGGATGGAGGGAAGAGAAAACATTAAAAGCTGCTGGGTTTTTTCAATTCTAACTTCTTTTTATGTGTGCGTGCGTGTGTGCGTGCATACCTTGCTGGCAGCGTTGCGCGCCTGCTGTATGAGCTGCCGGATGCGGCTGATGTTCTCAGAGATGTTTGGCATCTGTGCCGAGTGATTCTGCAGTTTATCCAGCTTCTTCATGAGCAGAGGAATAGTTTCCCCCAGTACGTGCACTATAGAGAGAAAGGGACAGTAAGTGACTCAAGGTCCACTTAGATATTGTTATTGAATATGGTATCTGGAAATAGTTACACTATTACATGTTTTTATTTTCATTGGGGCTGCAACTAATTTAATAACTCTTTTTAGTATCAATGAATCTGATTAGTCATTTAAAGCTATAGTGCGTCGTTTCTGTCGCCCCCTTGAGGACTTCTAAGTAATGACAACAACACTGTCTGCGCAGCCACATGATACAAGCCTTACGTGATCGCGCACCCGCCCCCTCCCAACAGTCCCGAACCCAAAGATATTTAATTTAGGGTTCAAAAGGCTAATGAAGCAACCGTATAACTGGCAGTAGACACCATAAGTCAAAGATTAATATGTCTACAAATCATAATCATCAACACTGACAGAAAATATAAACTGTGGGTAGCAACCAGTTACTGAAATAAGTATCTTTTTTTGTTGTAGTTTTGGTGACACATTCACAAGCTCCTACCAGTCTTGTTAGCCTCCATCAGTGCGTTGTTGATGTCATCGTTGGTGGCGTTGGCGTTGCCATAGGCCTCCTGCCATTGGTCCAGCTTCTCTTTAATGGGACGCAGGGCATCGTTGACTTGTGTTGCTGTGACGTTTGCCAAAGCTGCCGCTCGCTTTGCCTCGCCGATCTCCTGACTCGTGTCTGTTCATCGCAGAGAGCGAAGGATGAAATAGATTTTTAAATAGATATTAGAGATGGATAAGATGAATCCTTGTCAGATTTCTGTGCTCAGATGATTTATATCACTACTTCCACATGTTTAAAAGGAGCTTTCTTTCTACTAGTTTTCATCTCATGAATAAATTAAATAAAATATTTTTTTTGATTTTAATCAAATTCAACAATGTATGCTCTGGTGTAGGGCTGCAAGATATGTGGAAAATATATAATTGCTATTATTTTGACTGCAATTGCGATATGATTCACGATATTGGGACGGAATGATAATTTTTGTATCATTATTCTCATTTTCATTGAAAAACAATATTTAAAAAATGTAAATGATTATAGTGTGATTTATGCGAGGATCTGTACAAAACAAAGATGTCTTCTTTAGTCTGTACGATAGGATTTGTAGGCCCACAATACTTCATTCCCAATGGTTTGACACATATTTTGCCTTTAACAAATGTTGCAGCCCCCTGCGTCTCCCTGCGATTTGGATATTGCACTAGTCCATATTGTGATTTCGATAAAATTACAATTCATTATGCAGCCCTACTCTGGTGCATGTGTTTTTTGGGAATGATTTTATTTGTGTGTACATGTATTTGTTGTGATGCTATCTGGTGCTTGCTCCTCTTGAGTTTTAATGTCCCAACCGGCAGCGGCAGATGGCCGGCCACCTAGAGCCTAGGTCTCTCCAAGGTTTCTGCCTGTAAAAAGGAAGTTTTTACTTGCCGGTGTCACATTAAATGCTTGCTTTGAGAATTTGTTGGGTCTCTGTAAATTACAGTGTGGTGTAGACCCACTCTATTTGTAAAGGGTCCTGAGATAACTCCTGTTGTGATTTGACACTATGAATAACACTGAATTGAATTGAATTAATACACTTATTTTAAACAGCTTTAAACAAAGGGTTCTGCTCATTCAATGTGCAGTAAGACGGCCTTGGAAAGAGTTGACTGTATCACGTAGTCCGTCCACTGAGGCTTGCAGGGGCTTCATCGATTCTTGGATTAGTGTGGCCATGTCTTTCTTAAGACCAGTACGTTGTTTAGCTAGTTCTGCAATCAGTTATGTCATTGAGAGAGAGTCTCCAGAATGGCCATTTTCAGATTCGTCAGCAATATTGGTAGTAGCGTTGGCTGCGGCGGCTATAGAAGCTAACTTAGCTAGTTAAAGGTGCACTATGAGTTCCTGCATGGTTTCAATGCAATTTCATTTGTATCTCAAATGGTAGGCATCTCTCCTTGATCTGCTAGCTGCCTTCCCCCTGCACACCTACAGTGTGAAAAAGCCCGGTCTCGGGAGACAAACGTCAAACAAACACTAGGGGCACAGGCTGTGCACCAAAATACAACAAACCACATTCCAGCCAATCACAGACAAGATGGTTGGGGGTTAGTGCGTCTGTGTTGTCTCCTGAGACCGAGCTTTTTCATGGTGTGTTCAGACTATTCAGGATCAAGGAGTATGCTGTCCTCACTAAAGGTTGTTGCAGGCAACGTATTCTTCAGCTATACAGCTAGCTTAACATTATATTCTCCAGCATTATATCCTCCAAGGAACAGGCAGGTTGTTGTGTTTGGCAGCATTTAATTAAGGAAAATATCACTTATTTTGTAAAACTGCGAAAAAGAACACAAAAATACAAACACAGTAAGTATCTTTTTCTTTAGTAAGTACCAAATATCTCTCATACATTAGTAGAGAATTATTGATACTTGTAAAGATACTTACTGTGTTTGTATTTTTGTGTTCTTTTTCGCAGTTTTACAAAATAAGTGATATTTTCCTTAATTAAATCCTGCCAAACACAACAACCTGCCTGTTTGTCAAGCCGGTTTGTGGACTTTAAGGCACAGGATTAAGCGGATTTGTACACTGTGATGCTCCCTCTATGAAGCCATGGGAAAAAAGGAACTTTCTAAACATCACTTCCTCTTCCTATTCTCTAACTGTTACCTACTAACAATCACCAGTAGGGGGTGGAAAATAACATACAAAAGAAAACCACTACACCAATTCCATTACACTCCCCGCCTGGCATATTAGAAATATGCCACTATATACATATTAACCCAAGTTCTTTTCAAATAAGAGTCTGTCCAGGGGAATAGCTGCTACTTCACCAGATTGCACTCAGCAGGCTGTGGATTGTGTGACCCGTGGTCACCATCATGTCACCTGATTCAACAGTAGCTCTGTTACTGACCCCCATGGTGAATTGGCTGGTGAGTATTCTTGTCCTCCTGGGAGCAAAGCAAGACCACCTCAGAAATAGGTCTAGAGAATATCTTGACTGTCTGATTTCTTGTCACTTTAACTTCCACTTTTCTTACGAGTCCATCTTTACTGGGAATAACCTTTATAATAATTCCCATTGGCCACTGATTCCTTTTTGTCTGACTGTCCTTCATCAGAATTACGTCTCCTTCTTTGAGATTAGGTTTCTGTGATTGCCACTTCTGCAGACACTGTAGTGTGCTCAAATATTTTCGTCGCCACCTAGCCCAGAATGTCTCTGCCAAGGCTTGAACTCTCTTCCACTGGTTCTTAAGAAGATCTCCTTTTGAGAAGTGACTGGCTGGAGAGAGAGATACCCCTGTTTTCTGCGTCAACAGCATGGAAGGGGTTAGAATGAGGGGAGCCTCTGGGTCGGTGGATACAGGGATTAATGGCCGGGCATTCACAATGGCACAGACTTCTGCCATAAAGGTGCTTAAAACTTCATGAGTGAGTTTTAAAGTTCCAACTTGTAGAAGCATGGAATCTAGAATCCGTCGAGCGACTCCAATCATGCGCTCCCAAGTGCCACCCATATGGGAGGAGTGAGGAGGGTTGAAATCCCAGGTGCACCTTTGTTGAAGGAGGTAGTCTTTTATGCTTGAATCACAGGGACCTTGTGCATCCATTTTCAGCTCCTTACTTGCTCCAACAAAATTGGTCCCACAATCTGATCGAAGCTGTTTAGCATGGCCTCTGATGGAGAAAAACCTCCTGAGTGCGTTTATGAAGCTCGAGGAAGTCATGGTTTCGATAACCTCAATGTGAATTGCACGCGTGGACATACATGTGAACATAACTGCCCACCTTTTGTCTCTGGCTTGGCCACCCCTGGTACGACGTGTGATGACTTCCCATGGCCCAAAAACGTCAAGTCCGACATACGAGAATGGGGGGTCGACCTGCAGGCGTTCTACAGGTAGATCAGACATTTGTTGTTGCTCCATTTTTCCTCGCAACTTTTTGCATGTGACACACCTATGAATGCAACTGCTGATGAGACGTTTTCGTCCTACTATCCACAGGCCACTTGCGCGGATTGCACCTTCTGTGAAATGTCTGCCCTGATGTTTTACACATTCATGATAGTGGTGGACGAGGAGAGTTGCTATGTGGTTACGGCTTGGGATGATAGGGTGAGCTTCACACCTTTCAAGTTGCGCCTGGTCAATACGTCCACCTATTCTCAGCAAGCCCTCACTGTCGATGACTGGCCGAAGTTTGTGGAGAGGGCTGGTTTTGGGAAGGTCGCAGTTTGACATAATGCATTTGAGCTCTTCTGAATAGTTTTCATGGTGCACACATTTTATGATGACATGCTCTACTTTAGTGATGTCAGCAACTGCCAATCCGATCTTGCACATGTGCCAGCCCACACAGCTGCTATTGCCTGATGGGAGTGAGAAGCATTGAGCGATGTGACAGAGGTGGGCCACAGCTTTGGTGAGTGAGCTCCACTTGGAAAAATGCTCAAATCTCTTTGAGCCCAGCTTGCCTGCAGTAATTCAGGTGGTGAGACATGTTACCTTGGAACGACTCTCAGCATCTGAATCTGGATCTACAAGGTTGTATGTCATCTCATTTTCAGCGTTGACCTCTGAATTGACTGGCTTGGTCAAGAAAGCTGGTCCAGTCAGCCATGTAGTGCCTGCAAGATCGGCAGCTGGAACAGACCGGGACCCATGATCGGCTGGGTTCAGCTCCGATGGAACATAACTCCACTGCTCTGGCTGTGTTGACTGTCGGATACATTGTACACGATTGCTCACATAGATATAAAATCTTCTTTTCTCATTGTGTATGTATACTAACACAACCTTGCTGTCAGTGTAGAATTTGACTGCATCCACTTTCAGATCAACCTCTCTGACGACAAGCTCTGCAATCTCAACAGCCAGTACACTTGCACATAACTCTAACCTGGGGATTGTCAGCTCAGGCTGAGGAGCAAGTTTGGATTTAGCAAAGACAAAGCCTACTTCACTGTGACCATGCTCATCTGTGATCTTCAGGTGAGCCACTGCCGATATTGCTTTGACAGAGGCATCAGAAAAGACACACAATTCTGTGTGTCGGGCCTTGGAAGTGGAGAAAGATGCATATGTGCGTGGGGATATGTACCTCCTTTAGTGCTAACAGTGATTCCTGCCATCTTTTCCAATCTTCAAATTTGGCTTCAGGAAGACGTGTCCCGCTCTGTATCTTGGGTCGAAAGCTCTCTGAGGAGCAGTCTGCCTTCAATAGTAACTGGAGCTAAGAATCCCAATGGATCAAACAGACTGTTCACTGTTGACAGGACGCCTTGCCGTGTGAATGGCTTTTGACTCTCAGGAACGTGGAATGTGAAGGTGTCTGACATAATGTTCCAGCTAACCCCAAGGCTGCGTTGGACAGGTAGGTCGTCTACAGAGAGGTTGAGGTCTTTGATATCATTTGCTCTTTCCTCTGCTGGAAATGCATTCATCACTTCTTTTTGGTTTGAGGCTATCTTGTGTAGCACAATGTTAGACTCGGCCAGCATTTGCTGTGTTCGACGCAGAACATCAATGGCCTCAGCTTCTGTTGCAAATGATCGAAGGCCGTCATCAACGTAGAAATCCCTCTCAACAAAGTGCCTCGCATCACTGCCATATTCATCTTCTTGGTGTTTCGCTGCCCTCCTCCGGCCAAAGATTGCTACTGCAGGTGATGGGCTGTTTCCAAAGACGTGAACTCGCATACGATACTCCACCACTTCTTTGCTGATGTCATTTTCCCGGTACCACAAAAAACGCAGGAAGTCTCTGCAGTCTTCATTCACCACAAAACAGTAGAACATTTGGCGAATATCTGCTGTCACTGCCACAGGTTCCCTTCTGAATCTGAGAAGCACTCCAATGAGGCTGTTGTTAAGGTCTGGCCCAGAAAGTAACACCTCATTCAGTGAGATTCCATCATACTGTGAACTAGAATCAAACACCACACGGATCTGCCCTGGTTTTTGTGGGTGGTAAACTCCAAAGGTAGGGAGATACCAACATTCCATTCCTTCTTTGAGTGGTGGTGCAAGCTCGGCATGTCCATTATCAAGCATTTTTTGCATGAACTCAGTGAAGTGAACTTTCATTTCATGCTTCTTCTCTGACATCTTTCTCAGTGACATCAGGCGGTTGTAAGCGTAGTCTCTGTTGTTAGGGAGACGTCTCCGTGTGTGTCGGAAAGGGAGAGGAGCGACCCAGCTGTTTGTGTCATCTTGGAAGAACTCCCGTTCCATGACCTGGAGAAAGGTTATATACTCAATTGAGTGGGCGAGCAGGTTGTCATTTTCTGTTGTGCAGAAGACTGTTTTTCCAAGCTTATCTTTGTTTGAAGCCACTGATGCTCTTTGTGTGGGCTTGTGCAGGGGAAGATTCTTGTCATTACCTTTAATACCGTACATTTCTTTCACCTGTATCCAATTCTCACACGGAGTTAGGTAAGTTGGTCTTCCATTTCCAAGGATACAGGTCTTCATGGTACTCACTGTGTCTGTCTTGTGAGCGCCCCCTATGCATACATCACCTAAGATAACCCACCCAAGGTCAAGCTTTTGTGCATATGGTGCGTAGTGAGGGCCATTGTGCTGTTTACGAACTTTATGTACCCTAACAATGTCTCTTCCCAATAGCAGCAGGATGTCAGCAACTGGATCAAGGGGTGGGATTTCATTTGCTATCTGCTTTAGGTGGTGGTGGTGGTATGCAGCATCTGGCGTCGGTATCTCTGCTCTGTTATTGGGGATCTCATTACACTCAGTGAGTGTAGGTAGTGGGATGTTTATTTTTCCATCTACAGATTCTACCATGAAATCATGAGCTTTTCTCCCAGCTGTTTCCACTGTACCTGCACAGGTTTTGAGTGTGTAGGTTACTGCTGCTCCTTTGATGTTGAACATGTCAAAAAACTCTGATCTAGCCAATGAGACGTTGCTCTGGTCATCTAAAATGGCATACATTTTTCTCTGTAGATTGCGATGACCGTTGGGGTACACATTTACGAGGCAAATCTTTGAGCAGGATTTGCCTTTAAATCCCTCACCACATACCTCGGTACACCTGGATGTGACATCTTACTGCCCTGTGTCCTCTCTCTCCCCGCCGTTCTCTGATGAAGAGGACGAACCTGGCTGTGACTGAGGAGCAGGACCAGGGTGAAGAGCGGAAAGGTGTCTATTGCTGTCACACTCAGTACATTTGATGGGTGTTTCACAAGATTTTGCCTGGTGATTAGTAGAAGCACAGCAGCGAAAGCATATATTGTTCATCAAGGCTCATTTTCCTGAACCCTCTGCATTTCTTCAGTGAATGGGGTTTGTTATGCATTGGGCATTGTCTGTCAGGATTTTCCGTTTTAGATACTGTATCTGATGATGATATGCTTGTTTTATGCACAGAGACAGGTTTATTTTGACCTTGCTTCTCTCTCTTGTAAGAGGTTGTAGAGAGAGTGGGCAGGTTAAAGCTGGGGTCGTTTCTCTCTTCAGCTTCCCTGCAGATGAACCCTTTGAAGAAGCAGAAAGGAGGAAAGGCAACACCATAGTCTCTCTTGTTTTTGGACCCGTGAGACAACCACCTGTCTTGGAGATAGAAGGGCAACTTCTCAACAATGGGCTGGACTCCCCTCGCCGTGTCAAGGTAAACTAGCCCTGGCAAGTACCCATCTGTCTTGGCGACATCTAATTCTATCAGTAGATCTGCCAGCTCTTGGAGTTTTTTACTGTCTCTATTTTAAATCTTGGGAAAGTTCTCTAACATAGTCATCAGTCCTTTTTTGTGCACTCTCTTGAAGGGACAAGAACTCAAGTTCTTCGATCTGGTCAATTCCATCTATATCTGCTGCTGCTGCTGTCTCCAGAACTACAGCTTCTGCATGGGCAGCTTCAGCTTCTCGCTGTAGATTGATGCAATCAATTCTGGCTTCCAGCCTAGCTTTCTCAATTTTGAGTTCACTCTCCTTTTCTGTGAAGGCCAACCTAGCTTTGGCTGCTTCTGCTTTGGCACGTGCTTTTGCTGCTTCTAAGCTGACTCTAGAGTTTGCTGACTTAACTGTGGTTGCCATGATGATGAAGTGCAGTGTAGCTTGACTATCTTGAAATCCTTCTTAAACTCCCACAGTAGGTGGTCATCCTTTTACTATGCTGTCCTCACTAAAGGTTGTTGCAGGCAACGTATTCTTCAGCTATACAGCTAGCTTAACATTATATTCTCCAGCATTATATCCTCCAAGGAACAGGCAGGTTGTTGTGTTTGGCAGGATTTAATGCTGGAGAATATAATGTTAAGCTAGCTGTATAGCTGAAGAATACGTTGCCTGCAACAACCTTTAGTGAGGACAGCATAGTAAAAGGATGAAGCCGGTTTGTGGACTTTAAGGCACAGGATTAAGCAGATTTGTACACTGTGATGCTCCCTCTATGAAGCCATGGGAAAAAAGGAACTTTCTAAACATCACTTCCTCTTCCTATTCTCTAACTGTTACCTCACTTCCTCTTTAGTGCAGCTACTAACAATCACCAGTAGGGGGTGGAAAATAACATACAAAAGAAAACCACTACACCAATTCCATTACAAGGAGAGATGCCTACGATTTGATACAAAAATAAAATTGCGCCGAAACCATGCAGGAACTCATAGTGCACCTTTAAGCTAACATTAGATCGTGTGCTCGCTTGTCTCTGCTGCTTACTCATTTTGTCCCCTCGAAAGACCAGGAACTCCAACTCCTACACTTGGATAATATCTTGGTGGAAAGTCATCAGTTATTTGGGTAATTAAGAGAGTTAATCGGGAGCCCCCCTCCCACCCTCCTGCTCTGCATCTCACACCTACATCGCCAAAAGCCGGAAGACTCTGCTCATTCAATGTGATGTAAGCACTGTGTTGAGTGTGCGTACTTGTGGTGAAGTTGAGGTTGTTCTGAACCATCCCCAGGTTCTTCATCACAGCAGCCTGTTTGGTTTTGGCGTCGCCCAGTCGCCTCTGAGCGTCTTCCAGCTTCGGCTTCACTTCTGTGCAGCAGAAACAGAAAAAAGACAAACCTCAACGACCAAAACATCCAAACTGAAGGTCTCTGCTTTTTACTTGATTTCACGACATCCCTTAACATGAATTTCTTAGAGGAATACATTGTAAATAAAAGGTGTGTGTTTTTTTTACCGTTGTTGAGTTCATCATTTAGCTTTTCCACTTGGTCCTTCAGCCCCACGCTGTGGTTCCTCAGGACAGCCGCAATCTGACCCAGATCCTGGTCCTTTATGTTCTACACACACACACACACACACACACACACACACACACACACACACACACACACACACACACACACACACACACACACACACAATAGATGCAGTTGAAAACATATACAAAATCATGGGCCATTGGCATACAACAGGTCTTCATAATATTATGCATATCCCTCTGTTCTCATGGGTAGAAGTAACAACGTCTTTGCAATATAAGGTGGCCGCCTATGATAGCAGACAGAGCACAGTACTTTGTTAGCCATATAGCCCTCACATACACACACGCACACACACATGCACACACCAATATTACAAGCCCGTTGTTTAAGCAGTTTTCATTTGTGAATGTGTGTGCGCTCATAAGGCAGAAGAATCAACATGCCCATGTGTCCTGTACCTCCAGAGTGGCGTTAGCAGCTTTGTCGGCCATCTTGGCAGCCTCTTCTGCCTCCTTGATGCTCTTGATGATGTTGTTGTAGGCTTTTGTTACATCCACAAATCCACCCTTCTTGGTTTCTGCAACCAAACTGCAGACAAACACATGCAAGATCTTTACTAACTTCTGATATGATGTCCCTGGTGAGTACCCAGCAGTGAGGCTCGTCTGCCAGATTAGCAAACCTAAAATCCAGTTGGAGCTAAGCAGATAACTAGTCTCTTACCTGGACAGGTTCATGGCTAAAGCGTTTAGCAGCTCAGCATGTTTCTCTGCTTCCTCCACCAGAGGAATTTTGGAGTCGGCCAAAGCCAAGTGCTGCACTTTCTTTGCCAGCGCCGTCCTGGCGCCGTCCAGCTTGGCCGCCAATCGCTCGTACTCCTGAGAAATACGTTGAAAGGGTTAGAGATGGGTAACGTACAACCGCAACATCTCCAGAATGATAGAAACGTTTGTTGCACGTCGTAACCTTAAAAAAACTCTACAACAACTCTTTACTGACCCCAGTTACACAAGAAGTCTGTACTTAATTGTAAAAAAAAGTGAACCTCTTTTATTCATAGTATACATATGGGCCTTCATTTGGGCCGATTTGACTTGTTGAATTGGAAGGCGGGCAGTCGGACTCAATGACCAATCTGATTGGTGGACAGCTAACCCGGAAATGACTAGCGGGATGAGCGTGACTAGAGTCTCTCAAATCTGAGGAAAATCTTTTAAACGGACCTTTGTTGATCTGAAATGAAGACAGATTCAGGAACTGCACGGTCTGTTTCTCTCTTAAAATGTTTTCAGAAACATTGGTGAACTATTTTCGTAAAATACGAGATCGTATTCCGAACGATTCGCCATTATGGTCGGTTTGAAATTCTGGAGCAGTCATACCCACGTGACGCGTTCGTTCAATCAGCTGGTGGTTTTAATTTTTTGGGTGACAATACAGATTAGCGCCGCCTGCTGTTATGGAGACGTATTACGTTTCGCGCACGCGCAGAACGCACGCTCAAGTCGGCGTCTCTTCGGTGTGTTCTGAGGCACTTTTTGGACCTCGGGGAGGCAGTCCTTTTCTGCCAATGGTCGGCCGTCGGGTTGGTGTGTCAGAGCTAGAGATGTTCCGATACCGATACCAGTATCGGTATCGGCTCCGATACTGCCTAAAACGCTGGTATCGGTATCGGGAAGTACTGGAGTTTATGCACCGATCCAATACCATGTAATAAAGCCTACGTAAGAAAATCTACGTTAAAGTAGTTTATTTATGTTCTTTTTTTCGTTATAACTGACTGTCAAACTGGAGAATAAAAGAAAGTTCTGGGGTATTCATTGTCTGTGTTTGTTCATGTTTCACAAAGAGTTTAACCTGAGCCAGACCGACAACAAAGATAGAAATCATATCACATCCATACAGGGATAGTAGTATACAGCTGTTAAAACATAATGAAATATATGACACACTGGTATTGGATCGGTACTCGGTATCGGCCGATACGCAGGTTCAGGTATCTTCGGGAAGCAAAAAAGTGGTATCGGGCCATCTCTAGTCAGAGCCTTAAGGCCAACCAATCGAGCTGCTTCGTAAGGCGGGACTTGTCTAGAAGTTGCGTGGGATCCAAAACAAGGCGTAGCCAGTAGTGGAAGAAGTATCCAGAGCCTTCATTTCAGTAAAAGTATTATCCCACACTGTAAAAATACTCTGTTACTACTCTGTTAAGTAAAAGTCCTGCATTGAAAATGTTACTTAAGTAAAAGTATGTAAGTAATATCCAGAAAATGTACTTAAAAGTATAAAAAAGTGGAAAGGATGCAAATGGTCTAATCATTTCAGCTGGACTTGTAGGTTGTTATATTGTTGAATAGTTTAATTTATAATACAACATGATATATTATATATGTTATGTGTACAGAAATTTGATTGTAAAGTAACTAAAGCTGTCGGTATCTTAACTCTAAGTGTTTTCAACATTCCCAAGAGCATCAAAAAATGTATGAACTGAGCCTGAGTTTCTTTTGTCCCTCCGTGTGAAGCTGCTCAGTACATTTATATTTTTAAAGTCTGAATAGCAGGTAAAGCTCGGACATGTTGGCACAATTTCAACTAAATGTTTCCGTTTGTTCTGACCTCTTTGGAGTCGTGCAGCATGGGCACCACGTGGTTGACCTGCGTTATATCGTCTTCAGCCATGTGTAACTGCTCGGTCACCTCCTTCTGCTTCGACAGCAGGTCTCCTATCCTCCTCTGAGAGAGGGGGAGAGAGAGAGAGAGGTAGAGAGAGGGAGGGAAGGAGAGAGAGACTCAATGTCACTTTTCATTAAACTGGAACTGTTTTTTGTGGCAGACTGAGCTTATAGAAAATGTGTATTGTATTGGGATATATAATTAGTTTAAAATGAAAACAAGTGAAACTTAGAATGAATGTAATGTTCTGTTTAGCAGAACAACATTGTCTTGTTCTATCCTATTCAATATATCCTATATTTCTAAGCAGATTTCCGATGCTGTGTTCTATGGTTACAGCCCTACTGCCCTTCCCTCCCTGTTACTCTTGGTTTCCCAGCTCACCTGGTTGTCCTCCAGGGTTTTCTCATTGCCGTTGTTGATCTCTGCGGCTCTGGCCGTGTTGTTCACCGCTTGGTTCAGGGCGTCTCGGAGATCCATCATGTCAGAGTGGAAGCGGGACAGGCGCTCTCGGATACCCTTGGCCAAGTTGCTGTTTTCTCCCTGAAGACCTGCCAACTCCTTGTTGACACGGTCCAACACTAGCAAGGAACAGGAGGGGAACCAAGGATGTCATCACAGTTACAATTTACTTTGACTTTTTTGTTGCGGAAAAGTGTAATTTGTGTCAATTTGCAATAGGTCTGTTTAGTTAGTATACTTAGACCCAAACTGCAGACCCAATTTTTAATCTTTAACCCAAGAGCGTCAATTAGTGACACCAAAGGTCCCGACCCAGAGCGTCAATTAGTGACACCGAAGGTCCCGACCCAGAGATTCAAAAGTGACACCAAAGGTCCCAACCCAGAGATTCAAAAGTGACACCAAAGGTCCCAACCCAGAGATTCAAAAGTGACACCAAAGGTCCCAACCCAGAGATTCAAAAAGTGACACCAAAGGTCCCAATCCAGAGATTCAAAAAGTGATGCCAAAGGTCCCGTCCCAGAGATTCAAAAAGTGACACCAAAGGTCCCAACCCAGAGATTCAAAAAGTGACACCAAAGGTCCCAACCCAGAGATTCAAAAAGTGATGCCAAAGGTCCCGACCCAGAGCGTCAAAAAGTGACGCCAAAGGTCCCGACCCAGTGTCAAAAAGTGACACCAAAGGTCCCAACCCAGAGATTCAAAAGTGACACCAAAGGTCCCAACCCAGAGATTAAAAAAGTGACACCAAAGGTCCCAACCCAGAGATTTAAAAAGTGACACCAAAGGTCCCAACCCAGAGATTCAAAAAGTGATGCCAAAGGTCCCGACCCAGAGATTCAAAAAGTGACGCCAAAGGTCCCGACCCAGTGTCAAAAAGTGACGCCAAAGGTCCCGACCCAGTGTCAAAAAGTGACGCCAAAGGTCCCAACCCAGAGATTCAAAAAGTGATGCCAAAGGTCCCAACCCAGAGATTCAAAAGTGACACCAAAGGTCCCAACCCAGTGTCAAAAAGTGACACCGAAGGTCCCAACCTAGAGATTCAAAAAGTGACGCCAAAGGTCCCAACCCAGAGATTCAAAAAGTGACACCAAAGGTCCCAACCCAGAGATTCAAAAAGTGACACCAAAGGTCCCAACCCAGAGATTCAAAAAGTGATGCCAAAGGTCCCGACCCAGAGCGTCAAAAAGTCACGCCAAAGGTCCCGACCCAGAGCGTCAAAAAGTGACGCCAAAGGTCCCGACCCAGTGTCCAAAAGTGACACCAAAGGTCCCGACCCAGTGTCAAAAAGTGACACCAAAGGTCCCGACCCAGAGATTCAAAAAGTGACGCCAAAGGTCCCGACCCAGTGTCAAAAAGTGACGCCAAAGGTCCCGACCCAGAGATTCAAAAAGTGACACCAAAGGTCCCAACCCAGAGATTCAAAAAGTGACACCAAAGGTCCCAACCCAGAGATTCAAAAAGTGATGCCAAAGGTCCCGACCCAGAGCGTCAAAAAGTGACGCCAAAGGTCCCGACCCAGTGTCAAAAAGTGACGCCAAAGGTCCCGACCCAGTGTCAAAAACTGACGCCAAAAGTCCCAACCCAGAGATTCAAAAGTGACACCAAAGGTCCCAACCCAGAGATTCAAAAAGTGACACCGAAGGTCCCAACCCAGAGATTCAAAAAGTGACGCCAAAGGTCCCAACCCAGAGATTCAAAAAGTGATGCCAAAGGTCCCGACCCAGAGCGTCAAAAAGTCACGCCAAAGGTCCCGACCCAGAGCGTCAAAAAGTGACGCCAAAGGTCCCGACCCAGTGTCCAAAAGTGACACCAAAGGTCCCGACCCAGTGTCAAAAAGTGACACCAAAGGTCCCGACCCAGAGATTCAAAAAGTGACGCCAAAGGTCCCGACCCAGTGTCAAAAAGTGACGCCAAAGGTCCCGACCCAGAGATTCAAAAAGTGACACCAAAGGTCCCAACCCAGAGATTCAAAAAGTGACACCAAAGGTCCCAACCCAGAGATTCAAAAAGTGATGCCAAAGGTCCCGACCCAGAGCGTCAAAAAGTGACGCCAAAGGTCCCGACCCAGAGCGTCAAAAAGTGACGCCAAAGGTCCCGACCCAGAGATTCAAAAAGTGACGCCAAAGGTCCCGACCCAGTGTCCATAAGTGACGCCAAAGGTCCCGACCCAGAGATTCAAAAAGTGACACCAAAGGTCCCAACCCAGAGATTCAAAAAGTGACACCAAAGGTCCCAACCCAGAGATTCAAAAAGTGATGCCAAAGGTCCCGACCCAGAGCGTCAAAAAGTGACGCCAAAGGTCCCGACCCAGTGTCAAAAAGTGACGCCAAAGGTCCCGACCCAGTGTCAAAAAGTGACGCCAAAAGTCCCAACCCAGAGATTCAAAAGTGACACCAAAGGTCCCAACCCAGAGATTCAAAAAGTGACACCGAAGGTCCCAACCCAGAGATTCAAAAAGTGACGCCAAAGGTCCCAACCCAGAGATTCAAAAAGTGACACCAAAGGTCCCAACCCAGAGATTCAAAAGTGACACCAAAGGTCCCAACCCGGAGATTCAAAAAGTGACACCAAAGGTCCCAACCCAGAGATTCAAAAAGTGACGCCAAAGGTCCTGACCAAGCATGTCCAAATATGACGCTGAAGGAGACTTTTTGCGCCACTAACAAACGCTGAAGGCACCTGACCGAGCGTTGCTTTTTGACGTGATGAAACCTTGTTTATCAGCCAACGGTCTGTTCTATGGACAACTTTCATTCCATCAGTATTAACATAGGAAGGACAGCGACGGGTTTGTTTGTCTGAGGGAACGGACTTACATTTGTGAGCCTCGGTCTTCTCTCTGTCAGCCATTTTCTTCTGTCCCACGAAGCTCCGGTACCTCATCTCCCTCAGCATGGCCTGCACCTCCCTCATCTTCCTCTCCCTGTCCCCGTCGTCTTCTGTGTCATTCAGCGAGGAGCGGTTCGCCATCATCATCATGTCTGTAGAAAGCACGTCACAGCTCAATATGTAATAACAACGCACTATGTACTTAATTGTCAAAGATTGTTATTTAAACTCAACTGCCAAACAAATATAAAAATGTAATATGGTGCATTATGTAATAACCAACCAAAATGGATGTATTCATTCATTTTTTATAACATTGTCACGTTTATTTCATGAAATTCTAGCGTGAATCATGGTGACTCAAAATTAGTTTAAAAAATATACACTATTGGTTCAGTAGATAGTATAAGCTTTCATCGGTCAATACACATTACTAAATTACAAATTGCGTTTTTATTACAACATGCGGCAGATTATGACATAATGCGGCTGTGATTACATAATGAAGTATAAATGTATTACATCTTGACGTTTTATTATATAATGCGTTGTTACAAAGCATCACAAACAAATAATCAATCAAGTGTCTGACACAATCCTCTCTCTCAGGTTTCTGACTCAGCATCTCGCCACTGTTGCACTAAATGCTTGCTCTTGGGGGGATTTTTGGGTCTCTGTAAATTATAAAGTGTGGTCTAGACCTAATCTATCTGTGTAACACTATAAATGAAATTGAATTAAATTATTGGTGATGCAGCAACCGATCATTGACTGTTTTCATCAACAGTCTGATTTGATTGTATAACTCTGTTTTGCATTGATTGGTAATGGAGTCATTGTCCTCTGTCTTACTGTTTAAATCCACGGTCATGTTGTTGATGGAGGTCAGCAGGTCCTTGGCCCTCTGGTGTGTGTTAGTGGTACTGTCCCGCAGGCCACCAACCCTGCCGCTCATCACTGTTGCCTGGAAACACACACATTTACAATCTGCTCGTTTCATGCTGCTGAAGGACAAAAACGTTTGTGATGAAAGATGAAGTTTTGCAGAAGTGTTTAAATAAAGACTGGGTGTGTGTAAGTGTGTGTGGTCCTCATCAGTGACCACACCTTGCCCTGCAGTTCATCAATGTCGTCATTGATGTTCATGATCTCAGCCTCCAGCGTGTCGGCCCGACTCCTGCTGTCATCCAGCGTACTGTTGTAGTTCTCTACGGCACGCTAGAACCATGGGAAAATGGGTTTATTATAAAAAAATATACACGACACCAACAGTACAGCAGTCTTACAGGCTTGAGCCACATTGTGTGTGTGTGTGTGTGTGTGTGTGTGTGCGCACTCACAGGGATCTCCTCCACAGACTTGTTGAGACTGTGCAGCTGAGCCCAGGCCATGGAGCTGGCGTTGAGACTGCTCAGCTGACCGGCTACTGAGCTGAAGTTGGCGTTTATTTTGTCCAGATCCTCCAACAGGATGATGACACAGCTGTCACATGCTGCAACAAAACACACACACACACACACACACACACACACACACACACACACACACACTTAATTCCACTTGAGGGTTAGGTGAGATATAACAGTTTTCTGGTATTTCCTCTATCTTTTAAGCACATTTCAACTGTATCATATAACTACATTCAACACATACATTTATCAATTGCTGTCACCCCGTATGTGTGTGTGTGTGTGTATTTTCTTACGTTCACAGTGCATGCCATTTTGCCGCTCTACAGGTACGCTGTGTTTCTGTGAGCAGGTGTCACACTGTTTTCCTGTCATCCCGTCGGGACAGCGGCACTCTCCTGTGCGCGGGTCACAGCGACCTCCTCTGCAGCCGCACTCTGGATAGAGACGAAGGCGTGGAACAGAACCGCCGGGGTCCGTTTAATAAGAACCACTTTTGAATCCGCGGTGAGATTTGATAACAGCAGCAACCGCAGGTCAACGATGAAGGCTACGATCGCATATGACGACTATGGCTCTTCCTTCTGCAACAACTAATATTTTTGGTTCTGCTAGTTCCTACGGCTACTATTAATATGACTACTGCTATTGCTGCTTATGCCACTGCTTCTTACTACTGCTACCTTTACAGCACCTTATTTTGTTCATTCAAATATTGATATTTGGCGCAAGCGTTATCGATTCTTGTATCGCACTAAGAAGGACAGCCATATACTGCCGTGTGGATATTTTGTCCCACCCCAACTTTACTGTACCGGCTGCATCTGGAATTTATCTATGTCTAAGTAAACAAAAGTAGAACATTCCGCTATATTATATTATATATATTGCTTCCCCTGTATCCAACAAATCTGAATCTGAAACCCCAAGAATATGAATGTGTTGATTTTGGCAAAAAGGTATAGCTCTTATCTGGAAGAAAAAGAAAGTGGAGGCACCTACAATCAGTGCTTAGATCAAAAATATGGTGCAATGCATGTCCATGGTAAGATTAACATTTATAGTACAAAACAAATTGGGGGTGTATGAGAAAATCCGGAAACCAAATTCTGTTGTGGGCTGGGACAGGGGGGTTGTGATAAGTTGTAATTGTAATTGCATTAATCAATAACAAAAAGTATAAACAAGTATAGCAGGTTGTGTGGTGGTCATGCATGCACTCACTCTTGCAGCCGTTGGGTCCGTAGTCCCAGTGTCCAGGAGCGCACTGTCTGCAGCTGGGCCCGTTGACCCCGGGCCGACAGGCACACTGACCGCTCCGCGGGTCGCACGGCTGGACCAGCGCTGCAGAGGCGTCGCAGTCGCACGGGCGACAGCCGGAGCACGAGTCAAAGCCAAACCGGGCGTCCTGGGATGGAGAACAGATTCAGGCAGACTGTCGTAGAGGAGTCGCTCCACAAAAAGACAATCCTTTCTGTCCTCAGACAGGGGACGTTTGAGCCATGCATATTACAACTGAGTTCTTCCTGAAATCACAGGTCATGTTACAGTAATAACTAATGCTGTCTCCTGACCATTTGTATGGAAAACATAACCCTTTGACGCTATGGCAGTTTGAGCTTTGCGGTATGAGTTAATGTTAGACTTCCTCTGTGACAGGCAGGCACCACACTACAGTTCACTCTGCCCTGGTGACTGACTGACAGGCTGGAGGTTGTAGGGCAAGGCATACAGTGCAGTGTGAGAAATAATAATAATAATTATTAGATAGTTTTTAGGGTTAGGGTTTAGGAGTGGTTTTATTTTGTGTGGTGTGTAAAATCTTCTAAATACATCAAATCAAAATGTTCTTTGGAATTATCTTTACAACTGAAATACATTTTTTGTTATTACAAAGAGAAAGTACTGAAAAAAGGTACCGTTGGGTACTGGAACCGAACTCCAGGTACCGGTACCGGGGGAAAAGTGAACGGTACCCAGCCCTAAGAAGAAGCCGTGCAGCTCTTACCTCACAGCGGTCGCAGAGCGCTCCGGTGACTCCCGCCTTGCAGCGACACTGTCCAGTGTGAGGGTCACATGACTCGGTGCCACACGGAGAGCACTTACATTCTGCAGTAAAGAAAAGAAAGAACAAACTCAACTTTTTTCATTTGCTGATGACACAACTTTTGACTTCCAACTCTTTGTCTCGCATTAATCCCACCATCCTAACTTTGGATCCCTTCACTCAGGTGAAGCTTTGACTCAATCAATCAGATGAACTCATGAATGTGTCTGGTGAACTGTGGCTGCACCGAGCTCGAGGCTGAACTCACTGGTGCAGTTTTTGGCGGCGACGGCGTCCCCGTAGTAGCCGGGAGCGCAGATGTCGCAGTGAGGCCCGGCTGTGTTGTGCATGCAGCCGAGACACTCGCCGGTCAGCGGGTGGCAGTCGGTGAACAGCATGTTGGGGTCCGTGTTACCGTGGCAATGGCACAGCTGGCACCTGCTGCCGAGCACCATGGGATTGCCATAGTAACCGGGGGCACACCTGTTAAGAGGGAGATATTTAATGACACGTATCTGCAACAATGTTCTCCTTTATCGTACTTAAATATAAAACCTTTTTCATGTGAACGTCCTTATATATATATTTATTTATTTATTTGATTATTATAGGATGCAATTGGTGACGTTGAAATCTTTATTTGAAGATTTTAGTGACATATTGAGCTAAAATGTTAACTGAGTCCTCATGTTATCCAATAAGAATCCAGTACACTGCCATTGTAGTTACTACATAAGGGGAGACACTACAGGCAAACATTTGTTTTAATTTTGAGGTTTCGGGCTATTTTGCTTCCTTAACTAACTTGGAACCCATGTGTTAGTAACCTCTAGGTTGATTTTGCACCGGAATTGTCCTTTAATCCCCGGGGGGAGATTAGGTAATGAAGCTGATGATGTGGTCAAAAGAAAGAAACTAAACGTATTAATCGTGCGTAACTTTTGTCACTGTGTTCAGGAAGCTGCGTTACCTTTCACAGTGCGGTCCGGCGTAGCCCGGCATGCACAGACACTGCATCCTGTCGACTTTCTGCATGCAGCCCTCTGCAAAGCTGCACACGGAGACCAGAACAAGCAGTTAAAACAGGATTGCGGCCCAGTGGGCTCAGTGGTCAGCACTTGTGCCTCACAGAAAGTAGGCACTGCAGAGTCCACCGAGGTCGGGGCCTTTCTGTGGGGGGTTGGCACGTTCTCCCTGCGTTTGCTGTGGGTTTCCTCAGGGGGCTCGGGTGTTCTCCCACCATAAAGACATGCATGCTGGGTAACTAGGACTACAGTTGCAAATTAGTCATCTGGCTGACACTGGCATATTCACAGAATCGTTGATTAATTGCCTGAAACGTCCGTTGTGTGGCAATACACTTGAAATCAATCAACCAATCAATCAAATGTGAATGCTGTCCAAGTAGCTTTGTTCGTGATTATTATTATGTTTCGGATCCAGCACTCAGCCTTCAACGCTTTCTAAGTATCTACGTGAGCTGAGCATGTCCAGTCCTATTTTTTTATTCCTAATAAAATAAATACATCTTGAATTACATGACAAAAGTAATAAGAAAGCCTGAAGAAAAAGAGATTGCCATGTACTGACTTGTTGGATGGGACCCTCAGTGGGCAGGGACAACTGGAGCACGCCACCGCCTGTCCGTCAAGACTGTTGTTGCCAAGGAAACCGCCCAGGCAACTCTCGCAGTGGTCGCCGGCAGTGTTGTGCTGGCAGTTCTGACAGACGGAGAGAATAAAACGGCGACACACGATGAACTAACTTATCACTGAAGGGGAGAGATACCACGAAGGACAGAGAGGTTTGTGCGTGTGTCAACGGATTCATCTTTACTAAAAAGTGCCTCACCAAACAGATTCCAGATCCATCCAGACAGCGGTCCGAGTGGCCGTTACAGTTGCAGGGAACACACTTCCCCAGGAACAGGCCGATGGTGTCTCTGTAGTAACCTGGAGCACATTTCTAAAGAGAGGAAGAGAGTAACATTAAGCTATTCATACTGCTTCAGCTGCTTTCCCCACGCATGTTCAACTCTTATCTACGGATTCAAACTTTACGTTTTGAACATGTTCAAATCCGCTGATTGAGATTTTTTACTTGGATCAACCTTAGTCTCGCATTGCCAGACCTTCCTCCACAGCTCTGCGGAGGAGGAGGGTCTGACTAGTCCACACATTCCAGGATGGGAGAAAAACGTGCTCTGGTTTATTGGCATTTCTGTAAACCAATCACAATCGTCTTGGGCGGTGCTAAGCTCCAGATGGAGCCACGGTGCCTCTTCTAAATAGTCTCAGGAAGGAACTTGTTTTGGTGGAACGTGTACGTTCAAAAGTAGTTTTAGTCGTGCGAGAGAAACCTCAGATTGGACAGATAGTCTAGCTAGCTGTCTGGATTTACCCTGCAGAGATCTGAGGAGCAGTTAACCATAGTCCTCACAAATCCACCGGAGGTTAGAACGCCAACACAGAGTGTGTTGGTCAACTAATCAATGAATCGACTAAGTGATTCAGGTCGACATGTATGGGACAGAGTTTTTGATTCAGAGTTTTGTTCAGTTAGGTTACAAATGAAATGCACCGTCTCATGTTTCTACAAACACACAGCAATTCCCTCCAAAGACACTAGGTAGTGAGAAGGCATTACGATACGTTTGGGAAACACGGTCCTGGTCCCTCACCTGACAGGAGTCTCCCAGGTAATTGGCGGGACACATGCAGATCTCCACGTTGTTGGCATGGCGACCAGCGAGCAGGTTCTCGGCGGCCTCCAGCACGGCGCCGCGGAGCGACACGGAGTGGGCCGACTGGGAGTGCAAGGCTCGGATCTGCAGGGACTCCAGACCCACCAGGACCATCATCAGCTCCTCCCGAGACACAGAGTTACCGGTCTGAGCGTGCCGGAAACTTCCCTGGGAGGAGAGGAACCAAGTAGAGATGTTCTGATACAGATACCATTATGGGAACACCTCCGATACCGCTTAAAATGCTAGAATCAGTATCAGAGTTTACACACTGATCAGATCCCACGTAATTTAGCCCCGAAGAAAATCAACTTTGAAATAGTTAATAGTTTCCTCAAGGGTCTGTCCTTGGGCCGCTACTTTTTTCAATGTACCTGCTGCCTCTTGGGTCAATTCTCAGAAGTCATAATGTTTTGTTCAATTTTTATGCTGACGACTGCCAAATATATGTACCACTAAGTCAGTCAAAAACTCTTTTAGAGTGTCTAAATGAAGTGAAAGCATGGATGGCTATGCATTTTTTGTATTTAAATGAGAGCAAAACTGAGTTTGTGTTAATTGCTTCTAGTGACTCGGCTGCTGCGGTTCCTGTTGACGTAGGTTGTCTAACCGGACACATTAGCCCTGTGGTTACTAAACTGGGTGTCAAGTTGGACGGTCGTTTAAAACTTGATGCGCAGATTGGTGCAGTGGTGAAGACCGGCTTCTTCCAGCTGAGGCAACTAGCCAAAGTAAAACCGGTTCTATCTAGACAGGATTTTGAAATTTTAATCCATGCTTTTATCACCACTCGTTTAGATTATTGCAATGCACTTTATACTGGTATTAGCAAATCTAACATGGCACGATTACAGCTAGTCCAAAATGCAGCTGCTCGTCTTTTAACTGGAACTAGAAAATTTGACCATATTACACCCATCCTCCAATCACTCCACTGGCTCCCTGTGCACTTTCGCACTGATTTTAAAATTCTGTTATTTGTTTTTAAATGTCTGCATGGCCTGGCCCCCCAGTACCTGTCTAATCTGCTCGTGCCCTACACCCCCTCTCGTTTGCTCCGGTCGGCTGACCAGGCACTACTGGTCGTCCCCAAGACCAAACGTAAATCCAGAGGTGACCGTGCGTTTGCCGTGGCAGCTCCGAGACTCTGGAACGAGCTGCCTTTACACATCAAACTGACTGAGTCTCTTGGTGTTTTTAAATCTCGTCTTAAAACTCATTTATTTTCTTTGGCTTTTAACTCAGTTTGAGGGTTGACTTTGAGTTTTGTATTGCTGTATTCATTTTTATTGTTTTATTAATATTGTGTTGGGCCTCTGTTGTATGTTATTGTTTATTCATAGACTGTGTTCAGCACTTTGGTCAACAGTGTTGTTTTTAAAGTGCTTTATAAATAAAGGTGGATTGGATTGGATTGGATTAAAGATCCCATGGCATGAAAATTTCACTTTATGAGGTTTTAACATTAATATGAGTTCCCCCAGCCTGCCTATGGTCCCCCAGTGACTAGAAATGGTGATAGGTGTAAACCGAGCCCTGGGTATCCTGCTCTGCCTTTGAGAAAATGAAAGCTCAGATGGGCCAATCATGAATCTTCTCCTTATGAGGTCATAAGGAGAAGATTCCTGATTACCTCCCCTTCATCTGCTTTACCCATGGCAAGTTGGTCAAGGCCACACCCCCAGCTTCCCACTAAGGCCTATATAAAAGAGACTTCAGATACAGTATTAGGGGACCACTAAGGTCTATATAAAAGAGACTTCAGATACAGTATTAGGGGACCACTAAGGTCTATATAAAAGAGACTTCAGATACAGTATTAGGGGACCACTAAGGTCTATATATAAGAGACTTCAGATACAGTATTAGGGGACAACTAAGGTTTATATAAAAGAGACTTCAGATACAGTATTAGGGACCACTAAGGTCTATATAAAAGAGACTTCAGATACAGTATTAGGGGACCACTAAAGTCTATATATAAGAGACTTCAGATACAGTATTAGGGGACCACTAAGGTCTATATAAAAGAGACTTCAGATACAGTATTAGGGACCACTAAGGTCTATATAAAAGAGATTTCAGATACAGTATTAGGGACCACTAAGGTCTATATAAAAGAGACTTCAAATACAGTATTAGGTACCACTAAGGTCTATATAAAAGAGACTTCAGATACAGTATTAGGGGACCACTAAGGTCTATATAAAAGAGATTTCAGATACAGTATTAGGGGACCACTAAGGTCTATATAAAAGAGACTTCAGATACAGTATTAGGGGACTACTAAGGTCTATATAAAAGAGATTTCAGATACAGTATTAGGGACCACTAAGGTCTATATAAAAGCATGCAAAAGCAGCAGGTCATGGGACCTTTAACTTATGTTCTTTTTCCGTTATGTCTTGCTGTCAAACTGGATAATCAAAGAATGTATTACAGCGTTCATTGTTCAAAAGTATAACAACAAGGATAGAAATCATATCACATCCATACAGGGATAGTAGTATACAGCTGTTAAAACATAGTAAAATATATGACACGCTGGTATGGGATCGGTACGCGTTATCGGCTGATACGCAGGTTCAGGTGTCGGGAAGCAAAAAATTGTATTGGAGCATCTCTAGAACAAACATTAGGCTGATTGTTTTTTTATTTCCATGTGATTTTACAGCTTGTTCTTAAATAAAGTATTCGGTCTTCTCTCACAAGCTTGGCAAAGAAAGAAATCAGCCACAAAAAAGGGTTCGTTTCTTGAAGCATAACTCAGAAGATATCAAAAATAGAGGTTGTTTTACGTAGTAAAAAATACATCCCGTATGTCCTTATGAACAGCACAATAAAACCAAAAATGAACCTTTTTCTCACATAAAACATTTCTGGTTAGCTTAAGTTTGGGCTTTAGACTTTTCTTCATTCCACAACGACCCATCAAGGAGGTCCATAGGCAAAGTTACATATAATAAACTAAAAATAATATGCAAATCGGCAGCTCAGCCATTTTTAAGTATGCATCAAAACTATGGAACGCCCTACCCAAGGCTGGAAGAGATGCAAGCTCCGTGAACCTTATTAACGACAAATAAAATAGTAGAGTAATAGAGTATTTTAATTAACTGTCACCCTTTGTTCATTAGAGTACCATAGTTTACAGGTTTTATTGTACATTTTTCTTTTCCCTTGTTTTATTTTACTCTTCCACATATGATATTTTGAAAAGAGGGTTAACTTAGGGGCCTTCCACACTACATGAAGCTGTACTATAGTCATTATTATTACACATGAGCAGCTCTAGATGGCGTTGGGCGACAGGATGATACTGTATGACCTGAGGTCACACGGATAACTAATGAATTTGGAGCTCTGGTTTCCATCTCAGGAAAAAAAGGATTTGCCTCCGGTTATAAAAAAGAAAAGTATGACACAATATTTTGGAAAAAAGGGAACATCCGACAAGTTGCTGCAAGCCTGTGTTGTAAAACTCATCTTGTGACATAAATCTGTGGGCTTGTGCTTGATTTATTAGCTGAAAGGCCCCATGAGGCCATGTTTACCTCGACCATGTGAACTATCCCCAGGTGAGGCTCTTCAGGTGACGAGTACTCTCTCTCCATGAACACCAGGCTCATCTGGTTACCCTGCAGCAGGAAACACCACGGTGACAAGGCTGGGGGGAGGGGGCGGGGGGTGTCTGTGTGTGTGTGTCTGTGTGTGTGTGTGTGTGTGTGTGTGTGTGTGTGTGTGTGTGTGTGTGTGTGTGTGTGTGTGTGTGTGTGTGTGTGTGTGTGTGTGTTACCTTGAGAATGATATCAGGCCTGGAGGCCTCTGCGGGCAGAGACAACACATCTCCTCTCATGGTCTGAGTGTGGAGACGATACCTCAGATAACCTCCATAGGATGACACCTGGGGAAACAGGGATAGATGGGAGGGTTAGGAGATATTAAGATGAAAGGAAAAAAAATAAAAAATAAAAGGAGATGAACAGCAATGAGGCAGGAGGTAATACTTGTTATAAAGCGTTAAGCATAAAGAGACAGGAAAGCAGACAGAGATTGAATCTCATGATATTGCATCAACAATGGATTACATTCAGACAGTACAGTCAAACAGAAGCAAGATCCAAGGCCTGTGAAAGATAAAACGCCCCTTCTGTCCATGGTTACTGTGCAGGTTTTGGCAAAAGCCCGCATTTGAAGCTGGTTTATGGAGCGTGACGGGACTTCGGCCTGCAGATTGGTTGATGCTGGGGGATTCTCAAAAAGAAAGCTGTCGATTTAAACGTCTAGACCAAACGCTGATCTGTATCCAAACACCTCGTCTGAGTCTCTGGATAAAGATGTGGGATCATTGTGTGTGTGTGTGTGTATACTCTAACGTACAGTAAGGTGTGTGTGAGTTGGGACCAAGCCCCAGGTTGTGTATCTCGTGTTTTTTTTATCAATGCATTTAAGTGATGCGGGGAAGTTACATTTATCAGGTACATTTGTCCATATTAATGTTATTTTAAGAGTTATATATATTTGAATACATCATACCACGCCTAATCGCAAGTCATTTTGCACAACACAAGACAAATTATGTCTCTTCAGGCTCCATCTTTTTTTTGGAAGTCACATTTGAGGGGAAAAAAAGAGTATCAAACATCACTTCTGTTTTCGTTGCTGACTTAACGGGTGGTACTGCTCTCACCTTGTCTCCCAGGTAGGTCTTGGGTGCGTGCCAGTGGAGGTCCTGGTAGACATCGGGCACGTCGCTGAGGTCGGCCTCTACCAGGTCCTGATCCGGGTACACTGCGACCGGGACTTCCTGTCTGTCTGCGCTGAGCAACACCCAGCCCTCCATGTTCATCACCTACACCCCACAGAGGGAAGAGACACAGGCCTTCTTTGTTTCTGTCATTTCTCAAGGCAACATTTCACTAATAATACAGACTAATAACTAAAAATAAAGAATATTAAAGGACAATTCCGGCGCAAAATGAACCTAGGGGTTAATAACACATGGGTACCGAGTCGAACGTTCTCTGGGATATGTTTTCATCAGCTTCTCCATAGTGAAGATCTGCTGTTTTGTATCAGTAAAGATGTCACCTTGGGCTCTGGGAGACTCATATTCCTGCCATGTTATAGACAAAGACACTAACTGATTCCTCATTGGTAGCAGCCCACATAACCAAAAAAGGTCTGAGCGAGTACCTCGATGCGTCTCTTGTCAGAGCTGCGACAGCGGTCGGTGGCTCCGAAGCAGAAGCAGCTGGTGCAGCCCTTTGGGTTGGTTGGGTCCAAATGGAACGTACCAACTCTGCACTGATCGCATCGGGAACCCTGGACATTCTCCTATAGGACGAGGACACACAGCATGTTAGGACACACTGTAAGGCAAGGAGGACGTGTGTGTGTGTGTGTGTGTGTTGTCCCACCTTGCAGAGACACTGTCCCGTGAAGGAGTCACACACTTCCTCTTCGGTTCCTGCCTCGTTGCAGTCACATGGCCTGCAGTTGGGGTAGCCATAGAAACCGGGAGCGCAGCGGTCACACTGTCGGCCGACGACGTTGTTCTTACAGCTGTAAAAAAATAAAGTAATTATCTTCGTATCTATCTGAATGATCTTATTTGGTCTATTGGTCAAATGTAAATCTCTGTTCCTCAGTCTTTGAATAAAGCTACAAACTTTGACTTATATGGATAAATGCTAGAATCTAGTCACCGAACGAAACTGGCGTCAACACTTAAGTTAGCATGTAGCTAGCTTAGGTAGATAGCTAGCTAGCCTCGAAGAGTTATGGTTAGGGTTAGGTTAAAAGACCAAAACGCGTTTGTTGCTGGGTTCAGGGCACATCTTCAGCTCGCCAGTGCGGCTTTGTCGAGCAAAGTGCGGCGAAACGCCGTCATGGCGCAAGCCTTTGGTAACAAAGGGTTTCAGTGCGCAGCTGTGCTGTTGCCTTTGGTCTGAAAGGCCCTTTAAGGTTACATATTAGGTGAGTCACACCGTTTTTGCCACGTTTGGCCTCATATTCTTTCTCTAGTCTACAACGTCACGTTTTGGCAGGGTTCAAATAACCGTCTATGTATTGACGCCCGTGTCAATCCGTGTCTTTATGTGCTGAAATGTAGTTCACTCTTGCAGGAGATGACGGGAATGCCTGATTAATCATGAACTTTTTGGCTCGTTAAGATACACTGTTAGCCGACTGCAGGGTAAATGCAACTGTGTGTGTTAATGCCATGCAGGTGCCGGAATCTTCAGTGATGAGAGCTTTACATCCATGTCTTGTCCGAACACGTATCTGTGTGTGAGTGAGTGAGTGAGTGAGTGAGTGAGTGAGTGAGTGTGTGTGTGTGTGTGTGTGTGTGTGTGTGTGTGTGTGTGTGTGTTCATAAGGGGGGAATGATAGCGTTTTAAGATATCTTGAATTCCTTGAAGCTTACAGCAAAGCAACAAAACAACAACTGGAAGACAGGAAAGAGCGAAGTGGTGACAAGATGGGAAAATCAAAAAAAAAGTTGGCAGATGGTTTGGATTTTATAGAAATTTACAGATACATTTATAGAAAGAAAGACAGAAACAAATGGAGAGACATATTGAGAGAGAGACAGAGAGGGGCGACAGGCAGAGAATGAGGCAGATAGCTACAGTGTTTTGGCTGTAGTCATCTGCCTACAATACGTGAAAATAGCGCTCTCGATGTATGGAATAATGTGAAAAAGCCAGCTGAAATACTGTATGCTGCGGTCAGTGTCACTCAGGGTCTGGAATGTTTAGCTTAAAAGGAACATTTTGTGGAATACACATATTCACTTTCTTGTGCTGCCTGCACGATCTGATATGTGCATAAATATGTAGTAGAAAACGTGATACTACACTATTTGTACCAGGCAGCATATTTTTGTAGGCTACATTTTATGATATTCATTATGCCGTTCACGGCGGGTCTGTTTTATAAAGATATTTAAATGAAGTACTTATTGTCACTGATCCAAAACCGCATATCGACGTCCGTTACACCTTGGCGACATTGTTATTTTTGTGACATGTAGTGTGGGGATGTTGTGATGTTTTTAAATGTAGCTTACACTATGCATTACGAGATGTTTACGTGGTTGCCAATCCAAAATAATAAAGGAGTTGTTACGTTACATGAACATACACCATTTTGGCTACATGTGGAATGAAGTCTGAGTCTTTCTGTCACTGCACACCTTCAGTTTCCTCCACACTCCCCTTTGCGAGGAAAGTGTCGTAAACAGGATTATCATCTGTGTATGCGCGAACATCTTGCGCATGTCGGATTGCGCAGGCAGCACAGATCGCGTACCCACAATAACTACTGGCTGTCGGCACATTCACATGCTGCCTCCCCCCTCCCCACCTAATATCATCTGTCGCCGCCTGTTGCTGATTGGCTGGAACAGTGTTTTGTTGCCCGTGCACTCCTTTCTGTTTGTTTTCCATTTACACAGCCAGGGTTTATGTATTAACACTGGAACTTTTTTTTCAGCGCACACAGAAAACAGACTTCTACTATTCACTGAATTTGACAAAAAGTGTATTGGATTAACATCGCTTACTATATCTTTAAGGAGACCCTAGAGCAGCGTTTCTCAAATGGGGGTACACGTTGGGTAATTTTGAGTACTGCAGGGGGTACTTGAGATTTTTTTAAATGTTAATTTAAAAAAAAATCAGTCATGCATTAATCCTAAAATAATTACAGACTATTGTACTGAATTAATTTAGTAATTCTAAACATTTTAGCCTTTTTTCAGTTACAATATTGTTGTTTCAGAACATGACTGTATTATGCCTTTTTTATATAGCTTTAGGCATTTTTGTGGGGGTCAAGAGGTACTTAGATGACAACATATTTCAAAAGGGGTACATTAATGAAAGAAGTTTGAAAACCACTGCCCTAAAGGGAGGGCACTTCATCAAGTTTTCTGCATTAAGGACACCCTAGAGCGAGGGCCCAACCTTATGTTTTCTCCATTTAAGACACACTAGAGGGCACTTTTGCTGCGTTTTTTTTCCCCTGAACTTGGGGGCACCGAGTCCACCAGTGGTTGTGAACATAAAAGTTGCCGACTGATCACTGACAACGGGTCACCTCATCATGATATGAACACTGAAGGAGGAATAACAGAGGCAGGCGGGCTGATAAACTGCTGTGTTGTTGGAGAAGCAAGGAGCTAACGTTTCCTAATCTACAACTTCCACAGAACACAGACAAGAGTTGGCAAGTACAGCTGGCCAAACACACAGCAATCAACCCAATGAGAGAGTCAGAGCCAAGATCCTGTCACGAGACAAAACGGGCGAGAATTAACTGCCTTTTTAGGTATTTCCAAACAGAGGCTTGACATTTGAGAGCTGAACTTGCTGCCCCCCCAAATATATCACACAGTGGTGTCAGTGTGGGGAGGCTCTTCTTTTGAGAGGGAAAGATGTTGTGCTTCTGATTGCTGCAAAAAAAAAAAAAAAAAACTGCTGGATCCGGAGCCAGAAACACTGTTCCTGAGGCAATAATAATAATAATAATAATAATAATAATAATAATAATCAAAAAAAAAATCAAAAGTGCTTAACATCAGAAACACATGTCATACAATAGAAAGAATGAACATAGAAAACAGTAAAATCTGAAAAGGTTACACAGAAACAAAAGAATGAAATTATCACACCACTGCTACGTATTAAAGGCCAGACGAAACAGATACGTTTTGAGTTTGGACCTAAAAAGAGCTACATCTGTGATAGTGCGAATATCAGGGGATAACTTGTTTAAGAGTCTGGGGGCAGCAACTGCAAAAGCCTGATCACCCCACCGTTTATACCTTGACCTTGGCACTTCTAACACCAGTTGGTTAGAAGACCGCAAAGACCGGCTGTGCTCACGCAGGGTTAAAAACAAAACAAACAATAAAATCTTAAAATCTATTCTAAAACGCACAGGGACCCATTGTAGAGTGTAAAGAACTGGAGTAATATGTGCACGTCTAGATGTATTTGTTAAAACGCGCACAGCAGCATTTTGCACAATTTGAAGACGTGAGATGGAGGTCTGATTCAGACCAACATAAAGAGCATTACAGTAATCCAATCTTGAACTGATAAGAGCATGGATCACCTTTTCTAGATCATGCCTGTTTAGGAAAGGCTTAACTTTAGCCAGGAGATGAAGCTGGAAAAAGCTCATTTTAACAACATTACTGATCTGCTTGTCAAATTTCATGCTGCAATCAAAAGTAACCCCCAAGTTTTTGACAGATGACCTAGTGTAGGATGCCAGAGCTCCCAGATTCAAAGCTGGACCATCTTGCGTGCCTAAAGTACTGAAAATAATACACTCCGTTTTATCTTCATTCAAATTAAGAAAGTTTTCTGAAAGCCACAACTTAATATCGGCGATACAACTAAACAGGGAATTTAGTGCAACGCTGTCATTAGCTTTCATAGGCAAATAGATTTGCAAATCATCTGCGTAACAATGAAATGACAGGTTATGCTTTCCTATAATAGCCCCTAAAGGCAACATGTATAAAGAAAACAAAATGGGGCCAAGAATGGAACCCTGCGGTACCCCACAAGAGAGAGGAGCAGTTGATGAGGAGAGGTCACCAATCATGACAGAAAAAAAACAATGAAGTGCCGAGCCTCTGATGCCTACACAATGTTCAAGGCCAGAGAGGAGGACTGCATGGTCCACTGTGTCAAAAGCTGCCGTGAGGTCTAAAAGCACTAAAACAGTAGGATTCCCGGCATCTACTGACAAGGCAATATCATTATGTACTCTCAACAGTGTTCTAAAACCAGATTGAAATTTTTCAAACACAGAGTTCTGCTGTAAAAAGGCTTGTAACTGTATAAAAACAACTTTTTCCAATACCTTTGACAGAAAAGGCAGATGAGAGACTGGTCTAAAATTGGACAACACTGTGGGGTCAAGATTAGGCTTCTTAAGTAGGGGCCTGACCACAGCATGTTTAAAGGCAGCTGGGACAGAACCTAAACTAAGACAAGAATTTAAAAAAGTAAGAAGACTCGACCCAATGGTGCTATTAAAAACCTCCTTCACCATTCTGGCGGGAACAATGTCTAAGGGACAGTTGGTGGTTTTCATATGTTGTACAACCTCACTAAGTAACGTCAGAGAAACTGGCTTAAATTCCTCAAACACAGCTGAGAAGCAGGTACAAACAACTTAAAATTAGCACTGGCGTTTTTCCTGACAGATGCTATTTTGTAAGTAAAATAACAGAGAAATTTCTCACATGTCATGAATGAAACATCTGTCAGAGCAGAGGTGCGTGGATTCACAACAGAGTTTATCACATTAAATAACACTCTGGGTGCAACTGCCAGCTATGACAGAGGAGAGATGCTGCATCTTCGCCACCTTCACAGCCTTTTGGTATGTGGCTAGACTGTCCCTTAATAAACCCAGTGATACATGTAAATTGTCCTTTTTCCATCTTTGTTCAGCTTGTCTGCAGTGTTGCCTAAGGGCCCTTGTGGTGTCATTTAGCCAAGGGTCTGCCTTAGGTTTAATAGATTTAATTCGATGAGGGGCAACAGAGTCTAGGATTTCAGTGCATGTGGAATGGAACACAGAGAGAATGTTATCTGGGGAAGAGGGAGATACCAGATCATTCTTTACATAAAACTGTGAGCCCACAAACGCAGAAGCAAACTCTCCAGCTGAAGAGGAGGTGATGCAGCGCTGCATAAAAGCTGAGGAGACAGGTTTAATAGCGGATGGTGGAACACTGATCTCGAACCTGATGGGGAAGTGATCTGAGATACCAGTTTCTGTTATTTCTCCAAGTGAAACTGAAAGCCCATAGGAGATGATGAGATCCAAGGTGTGGCCAAGATGATGTGTCGGCCCTTCCACACATTGATTAAGGCCAAAAGAGTTCAAAATTGTTTTAAAATCATGAGCAAGTGGATTTGAGGGACAACACACATGTATACTGAAATCCCCACAAACCAGGAGCTTGTCATATTTAGGAACAACATCAGCTAAAAACTCAGAAAACTCACATATAAAATCCTTGTTGAGATTTGGTGGGCGATAAACAACTGCACACAACACAGGAGAATCCAGGTCAGCCACAAACAGCTGAAGCTCGAAGCTATTATAACAGAGTGCAGGTAATAACCTGCATCTGTACTCCTCTTTGAAGAGAGTGGCCAGCCCACCACCTCGACCTGACGCTCGCGGGGAGTTGAGGAAAGAACAGCTGGGGGGAGGCGCTCCGAGAAGGCGCTGTCATCACCTGGTTTCAGGCAGGTTTCCGTCAACAACAGAAAGTCCAGCGCATTGGTCGTAAAAAAGTCATTCAATATAAAAGTCTTATTTGTGAGTGATCTAGTGTTGATCAGCGGCATGCGAATCGGGCGCCTTTCAGTCTGTTGGGAAGCACGACTGAGCGGGCGGAGATTCCCATGCACGCATCCTCGCTTGGAGCGCTTCCTGTTCCAGCAGCGGGCAGACGGGCCCTCGGAGTCCGGTACAGTTGGCTGGAGCCACCGGTAACTGTGGACCGGAGAACGCTGCAGATTGCAGCCGATGAACTCCGCAGAATTTCCCGGATCGCTGGTGGAGGATGATGCCATGTACGCTTTGAGCCTGACACGTACTCGATTTTTGTGGAGCGGCTGACAGGGCTGACGGCGTAGATAGGTCGGTATGGACGCCAGGAAGGGCGGCCGCGTACCTGACTGACCGTCAGAGCCAGAGATCGGCACTTTCCCAGCAGATGTACATATACTTAAAAGAGTCAGGCGGTCCTACACCAGCAGCAGTGACACATTTGGAGTGACAAACAGTAGAAACAGACAAATCAACAATAATCCCAGCAGAGGTAAGCGGCGAGACACACACAACGGCGCCATCTTTACCCAAGGGAAATGTCGGAAATAATAATGATAATGAATCATTTCATCTGTCTTGTCTATCTTGTCTTGTCGTACCTGCACTGTCCACTGAGGGTGTCACAGTTCACATCGGGGGAGAGGACGCCCGGCCGGGAGCAGTTGCAGACCTCACACCCCACCACTGGGTGGCAGCCAAACGTCTGGGGCTCACACTGGGTGCATTCTGGGAGCACAGTCCTCGGAGGGCAGATACAGTTGCCGGTCACCGGTTCACATAACCTCGTACCACAGTTACAGGCTGGAGGAAAAACCAGGAGACATACAGTTAGTTACAGACTGGTGTTTACTTCAGTAGTCTGGATCGATGGAAGTAGGCCTACATTACAAGGATAATGCTTCAGTCAGCCAATCAGACACTCACGTCTGCAGTTGGGGAATCCCCAGAAGCCCGTGGCGCACATGGAGCAGTCGCGGCCGATAACGTTGGGCCGACAGTGGCACTGGCCACCGAACGGCTCGCAGGTGTCGCTCTGGGCTCCGACCTCGTGGCAGGCGCACGGCATCGCCCCGTTGTTGAAGAAGGCCGACAGAGACACGGCCGAGCCGAGGCAGAACGGAGAGGCAATGGAAGGACTGGGTGGGGGGTGTGAGGGAGGGAGAGGAGAAGAGAGAGTCATTCTTTCACATACTGCACAAGCAAACTGACGTGGACACTGCACTTTTCACTATCTTTAACAATAGTGGTTATTCTTCACTTTGTAATTACTAGAGAGTTTCCGATACAGATACCAGCATGGGAAAAGCCTCCGATACACCCTTGAGTATAGAGCTGTTAAAAGATAATAAAATATATAACACACTGGTAACAGATTGGTACAAATGGAACATCGGAACATCTCTAGTAATTCCTACTGTTGAGTAATCACCAATCGCCGATTAAAGGGCTCCTTTAAAAAATGTCTACTCAACACAACAATCTGAACTCACTGAAAAATATCAAAAATATCATTTTCTTTCTCTACAGATGACAAAAGTGCTTTTTTTCTTTGCTTCAGAAAATGTAATATGAAAAGATTCTTGCATGTTCAGAGCTCTGATGCAAACTGCCGAGATACTGACTTGATGTAGAAGCTGTTCTGGCCACAGTTGCTGATGAAGTCGTAGGATTTATCCAGAGGTTCCTCGTTCAGGTAGCTGGAGCTGTAGCTGGTCTCAGGCACAACCAGCACATAATCCTGCAGAGACACAGCATGGGGGGCAAGCTCCTTTATTTGTTGGCAGAACAGACAGACCAGGAGAAAAGCTCCCAACTAGAAAATACCATGAGGAGCGCGTGGTCGAAGAAGTTTCGCGATTGACCCTCCGGAACGCGTTCAACCCCGACGCAGAACTCCGAAAGGGTCACGCCATAGGAGCGATGGTGTAGCGTTGACGCAGAAGCGTAAAACAGCCTCACGAAGGCAAAAGTTGGCATTCATGATTCATGTGTTCAGAGAGAGAGAGAGAGAGAGAGAGAGAGAGAGAAATATAAAGGAGAAGACAGACTTTACTTTGGAAAAAGACAAAGGAGAAATGAAAGCTTACCAGCCACAGCGTCCTGCCGGCAGGTATCTGCACCGTGAGGAAGACCTCGTGGTCCGTCACGTCCAGGATGATCTGATTCTCCGAGACCAGGACGTTGCGGCAGCCGTACGCGTGAGGACAGAAGGAGGCGTTGGCCTGGCCTGATGCACAAGACAAGACATGGAAACTGGCTCAATCTAGTTCTGCATTTGATATTACGTAGTCATACTTATGCATTCACTCTCAGCGTCATAAGCGCTCGGCACGCGCTCTCACCCTGCCAGATTCGTCCACCGTTGATGTACACCTGCACAGGATAGTTGGCGTGGAGCGGCTGGTGGTAGTGCAGGATGAAGACGTAACGTCCCAGGGCATGGACACGGGTCGAGTACACCGCTGCATTCTGGGTAATGGTGGAAGGTAGGAGGAAGAGATGGAAAAGAGACAAAGATGAAGGCGGTGATGTACATGTAAATGTGCCAGATTGAGCCATGTAGGTAGATTTTCATCTGCAGTCCCTATCAGGTGAATGGGTTTTAAAAGAAAACCTTCAATAAGCTACAGAAATACAACACATACGCATCAAACAAGAACACATACTGTATGCATATCACAACCACTATTCCAGAGCATGACAGCTGGCAGGTTGGAACATATTAAACATACATATTAAATCCTTCCTTTTCCAGTGACTAAAAGGCTCCAAACACGACTCCTGCTCTTACGTCCCTCGTGTTGAGTAACACGTGCGTCAGGCGGCATCCGTACCTGCACTGAATCCAGCCGGACGTGCTGGCTGTTATCTGCTCCGAGGGGGGGCCTGTCACCTCCGGTCCAGGCCGACTCGTCTCTGCGCTGGGGGGGCAGAGGAGGGGCTGGGACGGGCTCCAGCATGGATGAGCTCTGGCCCTCCTTCAGGACCAGCGAGTCTGACGGGGTCTGGAAGCGGGACGGGACGCAGGAGGAACTACACAGACAGAGGAGTAGGAGTTACAGTACAAATACTGTATTATATGCAGCGGTGAAGAAGTATTCAGATCCTTTTCTTCAGTAAGAGTACTAATACCACACTGCTAAAATACTCTGTTACAAGTAAAAGTCCTGCATTGAAATTCTACTTCTGTTCGACTACCTGTCGGGTGAGAACTGTCCATGGGTGCTGATGCAGTGGACTTTAGGTTCCACATACTCCATGGTGAACTGCTTTCTCGGCACCAGGTACACTTTGTGCTGAAGACAGAGAAGAAACACAGTTTTAGTCAGAAGTATGCTCAAGATTGGAGGGGGGGGGTAGGAAGGGGCCATTGTAAGCAGCGTTGATTTATATCTGCTGATAATATGTTGGATTCATGTCAAGACTTTTGAACTTTTGAAAAAACTTTTCAAAATTAACAATAACTTGGAGCCCCCCCTGCATTGACTCTGAGGACCCCCTGTTGAAGATCTATCATATAAATCATATACATACATATATACATATACACTACCGGTCAAAGGTTTGGGGTCACTTAGAAATTTCCATTCCACTCCATTCCAGACACAATACCTGCTGAGATCAGTTGTATTGTTTTTTTTAACCAGGGCAGCAGTTTTCAGATTACATTATTTGCTTACATAATTGCAAAAGGGTTCTCGACTGTTGTAGAAAGAAGTGGCTGAAGAAACACTTGAAATTCATGCTTTTTGGTCTAAACGTCATACCCAAATTAAAAGTGGTACAGCTCCCATATACTTTGACACTCAGAGGTGTGCCTGATATCATTGGAAAGGTGATTGATGTGGGTTTGTTTGTGTATTTGAGAAGTGTTCTATTTTGTAGTTTTTTGGCTTTTTTATTTGCACTTTTCAAATAGAAATAAAAAAACGCACAGACATATTTGTAGAAAAGAATTCATATAAAATCCATTTTTGAGTCTTTTAGCTTCTGAATTTTTTTCTGTAGTAAGCTGAGATGTGGCTAATGCTGTGTTGTCTGTCACCTGTCAGATGTGTTTACAGCAGTGTATTTTAATAATTTTACAGATTTATAACTTGGACAGAAATAAAAAATCTCCATTCTAGCCTCTGTAACTCTAGAATCACCCTGACACAACTTGAGTGTTTCCTTTCCAATGATATCAGGCACACCCCTAAGTGTCAAAGTATATGGGAGCTGTACCACTTTTAATTTGGGTATGACGTTTAGACCAAAAAGCATGGAATTTCAAGCATTTCTTCAGCCACTTCTGTCTACAACAATCGAGAACCATTTTGCAATTATGTAAGCAAATAATGTAATCTGAAAACTGCTGCCCTGATTAAAAAAAACAATGCAACTGATCTCTGCTGGTATTCTGTCTGGAATGGAAATTTCTAAGTGACCCCAAACTTTTGACCGGTAGTGTATGAGTGCTGCTCTCACCAGGAAGAAGCTGGCGCGGTCGGAGATCAGCTGGATCTCGGCGTCAGCGGGGAGAGAGAAGACGGCCACACGGTTCTGTTCATCGATGGCCACAACTCGACACAGGAAGCTACACACACACACACACACACACACACACACACACACACACACACACACACACACACACACAGTGATTAAGAGCTGTTGACATACTTCATAAAGCACAGACGGTAACATTAAACTGTGAAGCAGCTGAGTAACCCAAAGGTTTCATTGCAGCCAGAACAAATATATACAGTTCATCTCCAATTGTCTTCCCTGTTAATATTTTTCAGCCGTTCTTTGGCTTTATCATATCCTCCCCTGTCTAATGGGAAAACGACGGGTGTGAAATGACGCCTGAAATTGTCAACAAGTCATTTTTTTTTAAGGGTTGAGGAGTTCTTGCTTTTAAATTGCTTGTAAAGAGGAGTGACTGTGTAAGAAAGAGATGATAAGATATTTCATTTCTTTTAATGTAAGTTGTGAGGTTGCAGATACCACAACAAACTGGGATGTCCCAAAAAAAAAAAACACTTTTCATTTCTGTGTTGTTGTTGGAGTTGTTGCGTACGCAGTCACGGAAGGCTTGTATCATGTGGACGTGTCGACAGTTATGTTGTCATTACTTAGGATTCCTCATGGGGGCGACAGAAACTACACACTGCAGCTTGAAATATAAGAAAGTCAGTCAGTTAACAGCCCAGATGGTCCTTGTACCTGTATTTGCAGTGCAGCAGGTTGAGGCGGTGCTCGTGGGATCGTGCTCCCGGCGTGTTGACAGCGACAGACAGAGTTTGTGGCAGTTCTTCCTCGCTGGAGTATTCTACCACCAGAACGTAATCACCCGGGGATGGCAGACGCCCGCGCAGCTCGACGCTGATCTGCAGCAAAAACAGGAAAACAGTTCTTAAAACTCTGCTAATACTACATAACAGTTTTGGACAAATGAGCATGAAGCTGAATGGCCTCTCTGAGTCTTCTTTTTTCTAAAACGCAATATACATATTGCACAATAGGGATGTCCTGATGAGCCTTTTTCAGCCCCGATCCCGATCCGATTTTCGAAATATTAAATATCTGCCGATACAGAGTCCCCATTCGATACTTAAAATAACTAAGTAAACAAAGTAACTAAAAGATGTCTTCAGGTTAACACACTTAAAGGACAATTCTGGCGCTAGATGACCCTAGGGGTTAATAACGTGTGTACAGAGTCGATCGTTCTCTGGGATCTGTTTTCATGCTAATCGAATGTGTCTCTAGCTTGAAACAAGCTAGTGCAAAGTGGTGATTAGCTGCTAACGCTAGCTTTGGTATACATGTAGGGACCCTCATTATGCTATCGTGGAAGTGTGGTGCTATTTTGAGCCTTGTTAGTGGTATAGAAACAGAGATTTACCCTCTGCCCTGAAAGCTAGCGTTAGCAGCTAACCACTGGTTTGCACTAGCTTGTTTAAAGCTAGAGACACATTGGATTAGCATGAAAACAGATCCCAGAGAACGGTCGACTTGGTACACATATGTTATTAACCTCTAGGTTCATTTTGTGCCGGAATTGTCCTTTAACTAAGTGTAGATAGCAATTTTGTAAAACTGATATATTTGATCTATTAATGGATAAGGTACCAGCAGGGATTTTGGAAATATGCCTGAATATGAAAGCTCTTCATATTTTTTTGTGTGGATTCATTATACAGGAATCGACATCCATCTACTATGGATTGCTCTGGTATGATATATATATATCATATTTATATATAAATATACTATTATGGTTACTATAGAGAGTGTTTAAGTTCTATCTTTACTAATAGATATATGAATGAATGTTATGTACTTATGCCTGATTTCATGTGGAAGTTGTTGATTGCTGCACAAAAACAGTCCCCTCCTACTAAAGACGGCTTCTCAGGATGTAACACCATTTACCTGAAGATGGTCTAGTACTGAAACGTTGCCTATTATGATCGGAGTAAAGTGATCTGGGTGATTGCTGATAACCATATTGGCTCCAATCGGTTCTTTGGCTCCAAAAAAGCCCGATCCGGTCGGGACATCCCTACTGCACCAAACATGTTCTGTCTCCCTTTCCCCTCTCTTACATCATTGCCACTGCAGACGGCCATGTCAGGGTGGCGCGGGGTGACCCTCTCCGTGGGGCAGGGGCGCGGCAGGTGGTTGTCATGACGGCAGCTGGCATCATTGGCGATGAACGAGGGGAAGGAGTCCAGAGACAGATATCTGTACTGCAGACAACTAGACGGACACAGAGGGAGCAACAGGGGGGCAACTTAAAAGATAGTTGTTTAAAAAGAGGAAGGTGACAGTACAAACTTTGAATTTAAACGGTTTCTTCACAATGTCTGAGTTGAAAACGCAGCTTGTTGTCACGTAATGGGCCCTGTTCATGTTGCAAAGACATTTTAATTGCATTTTGTGTCTGTTATGAGGCACAAAGGCACTCTTTAGAACATGCCCCGACAACTGGCGTTTTAGCTAACTGGGAGCTCTGGCCATTAGCTGCAGCAACTCCAGTTTGCTAGCACCGATTTTGGTCATTTTTTTTTCTTCCTATCGACAGTACTCGGAAACATCTAGCGAACAAGATTCAGGTACAAATCAGACGGATTTCTCCTTTAACTATCTGTACTGTTACATTATCATGCATTAGTGATTAACCACTCAGTATGATGCATTACTTCATTTGCAGGTACGCACAATGCTTCACTAGTGCTTGAGTCCCAGTCATTCAGGAAGTTCCCATTAACTAACCAGTCGTTCCTCATTCGTTCCTCATTTGTTCCTCATGAACTTCTCATTAACTTTCTATTACCTAAAGATTCAATAATACAGTAACTCCCAGTCTGTTTATCAGTAACTAGTCATTAGTGCTTGAGTCCCGGTCATTTAGGAGCTTATTAACTAACCAGTCGTTCCTCATTCGTTCCTCAGTAACTACCTACATTTTTGTGTACCTTATAGACCTTTTTCACGGCAGACATGTTGACATGTCATAGTAGCAAAAGCCAGGTGTATTCAAACCCATTAATGATGGCTGCATTCCACTTAGGAGAGGCCCTGGTATCATGCATGCTGACTAACTGAAATAGCTTACTGTGACACTTGATGGAACTGAGCCATCGTTAAGGTTATCAATTTCAGCTGTGCTTTTCCTACTATGACAAGTCAACATGTCTGCTGCGAAAAAATCTAGGTGCATATTTACTTGTGGCTGGCGTCAGGCGCAGAGCTGTAGGTGCAGGGCTCAGTGACTCGGATCTGCAGGATGGGAGCTTCGTAGTAGGCGCTGGGCAGCAGCACCAGGTAATCCTGAAGGGAAAGCAGAGCAGGGCTACAGTGTTACTGGCTATGGGAACAAGAAATACAGGCAGTTTGTAAACTCATGCTGACATTTGTGTGTTTTGGTGGATTGAATACATGTATTCTGGTCATTATCTCGACAAAACATGAAAATGCTCCACCGGTTGGATCACGTGTCAAACTCAAGGCCCGCTGGCCAAATCTGGCCCCTCGCAGATTTTGATCCGGCCTGCATATCAATTTAGGTTCACAATACATTTTGGCCCATTTAGTTTTTAGTTTTAGCAACTTTTTTGGACTTTTTTAGAGCTTTATGTCGACCAAACTGTAAGTGAGAAGACTATATGAGACATGCAATAATACTTATTTTCCAGTGTGGCCCTTAGTGAAGTTAAGTTTGACACCCCTTTAGCCTCTGACAGTTAGAGGTTTGTATACATGTGTAAAAGCAGATGTGTGTGTGTGTGTGTGTGTGTGTGTGTCTCACCAGTAGGATGCCCTCAGCCTCTATAACCACAGTCCAGGTTCCCGGGTTCAGGACAAACGGCTCCACAAAGTTGTTCTGGGGAACGTTGACAAAGGTCGGCTCCGCACTAGGAGCAAAGACGATCTGTTTGGACTGTTCTGAACCTGGAAAACACACACACACACGCACACAGACACACACAGACACACACACACACACACACACACACACACGCACACACACACACACACACACACAGACACACACACACCGAAAACTACATTAAAATGTAATAAAATTACAAAAATGCTATAAATTAACTATAAATTGTGTTTTAGTTAAGATTAACATTCAACAAATCACAGACAGAAAGGAACTTACACATACATGTCGAGTACTGCTATTTTGTTCAAACACACTCAAACACACTCACACTGATGCTTTGTTGTGATTGGTGGAGACCTACCTCTGCGGTTGACCTGATAGGCTGTTATTTTACCGTTGGAGGTGGCGCCCTCAAAGTTTACATATCTGAGGATGAAGCGAGTCAGATAGACGTCTGCCTCGCTCACATAAACCTGAAGCTTCACTGCAGTCTACAGGGAATGGGTGGCAGAGGGAAGTGTGTGGAGGGGGGGGGGGGGTAGAAGATATGATTAAATCTCTGAACTCTGCACTGATCTGTGGCCCCTGAACGTGAGAGAAGATGGAGCAGCAGAGGCCGCCACCGACAGCAGCTACGAAACCACCAACCAGCACACACATATCCCACCATCATCAGACAGACAGACAGACAGACAGACAGGCAGACACCTGACAGGAACACAGTAGGAAGGACAGGAGTACAAAAAGAAGGAGAGAGCAGATTTCCACCCAGAAATTAAAACCGTGTTCTAATCAAAGTCATACAAATGTCTGTTTTTTTTCCGTTTGGAAGTCGGGGTCAGAAAATCCTCTGGAGAAACATGGATGCTAAGAGAATTTCCTTTTGCATAATTGAAATGTCCTGTAGTCAGTGGTTCCCCCCAGGCGTCCTTGAGGGAGTTCCAGGGGGGGGGCCTAGCTAGATGTATAAAGTATTTTTCTGATCTGTGTCATTAAACATCTAAAAGCAGATGGGGGACCCTGGGACAAAATCTAATCAAATGGGGGTCTGTGGTCTGATTTGTGTCAGTTTAGGGGTCCTTGAAGTGAAAAGGTTGTGGGAACCACTGCATGATGTAAGATATTTAGCAGGAATTGCATTCATGACTTGGAACGTGGAACACAGTTGAAATCCTGAGCAACGCACGAGATCTGGAGCACAGAGACAAGAGGGGAGGAGGTGCAGCTTTCACAGCATTTACTGCCCTGCCTCTGGAGTCAGGGATGGGGGGAATGAGGAAAGAATGAAGAAGAAGTAGTTGAGGCTACATTTACATTGCTTGGTTTTGGTTTTTAAGCACTAATCTCTGTTTAATCTAACACGCCCCAACCTATAATGTCTCGTCAACATTCTGGTGTACTGGGCGGGTTTAGGGGCTTGGAAATGCCAGAGCAGGGGGAATGAGAGGGGGAAACACCAGAGCAAGGGGAATGAGAGGGGAAAGGCCAGGGGGGAATGAGAGGGGGAAACACCAGAGCAAGGGGAATGAGAGGGGGAAAGGCCAGAGCAAGGGGAATGAGAGGGGGAAACACCAGAGCAAGGGGAATGAGAGGGGGAAAGGCCAGAGCAAGGGGAATGAGAGGGGGAAAGGCCAGAGCAGGGGAATGAAAGGGGGAAACGCCAGAGCAGGGGGAATGAGAGGGGGAAAGGCCAGAGCAGGGGGAATGGGAGGGGGGAACGTAGCAAAAGATATTTGTTTAAGAACCAAAACGTAGCGGTGTAAATGTAGCCTGTTCCCTTCCAGAACGTACAGTTACCAGAGTAGTAGTTCCAGGCGTCCTCTATGACCGACACCCGGCCCCGAACGTCCGACCCCCCCCTGTTGGCGTAGCGTAGCACCACGTGGAAGAGGTCTGGAGAGCTCACCGACACCGACACCAACACTTTGGACTGCCGAAAGGCCCAGCAAGGGAAGGGAGTCAGGCAGAGAGAGAAAAGAGGGGGAGACGATGGAGAGAAGGGGGAGGTACCGGTGAAAGATAGGAGGGAAGAGGAAGCGGGTGAGAGACAGGATAGATGGAGAGGAAGGGAGGAAGGGGGTGGAAGGAGAAGGTGTTAAGCAGCAGGAGGATGGTGGATGAAGGGAATGGAAGAGGGACAAGAGGACAGGGGAAGTAAAAGGAAAGAAGAAGGAGATGAACAGAGTGGAAAAGGGAAAGACAAGGGGGAAGAGGGGAAGACAGGGCAAGGGAGTAGAGGAAGGATTGATGGGGAGACAAAGTGAAGTGGGAGATATTAAGGTTTGGAGGATTAATGAGGAAAAAGGACAGAGAAGCATGATAAGAAGAGGAGAGTAAAGGGGGATAAGAGGGAACACATGAGGGAAGGAGGGAGGGAGGGAGGGAGGAGAAGGTGGGAAACACCAACACAAAAAGAGAAACCAAGCCAAAAGCAAGACTTTAATACCATCACCTTCACCACTAAAAGCAAACACTTTGACCCCAATCTCAACCCAACATATTTCTCTTTGGAGTCCCACGTTTCAGCACAAGCATCCATAGAGCTCAGAAGTAGCTAACAGAAGACTCACTTAATGCTTCTGACAGCTCCTTTGTAGAATTAGCAAACTTTCAGAACCATATCGACATGAGGAATACAGGTTTAAAGGACAAATCTGGCGCAAAATGACTCTAGGGGTTAATAACACGTGTACCGAGTGGACCGTTCTCTGGGATATGTTTTCATGCTAATGGAATGTGCCCAGTTTTCAATTACAGTCAGGGCTTACTCCCAGTTTCATCGCAAACCGCTAATTAGCTTATAACGCTAGTCGTCGGGGCACAGGTAAAGTAAAAAGAAATCTCTATTTTATACCACTAACAAGGCTCAAAATATCACCACACTTCCACGGTAGCATAACGAGGGTCCCTACATGTAAACCCAAGCATTGAGAACTTTGTAAGTGTACAGACAGTTTATTAAAAAGATAGTTTAGAAAGACAGTAGCGTTCACGTATAAAGGCAGGCGCCATCTTGGGAAAACAGTCACGATCAGTCGAACGACGAACGCCGTGCAACATGAGCTGAACGGTCACTTGAAATCTCCCATGGTCCGTGGTTTCCCAATGGGTCGATAGGAATTATGTTTGTGAAATGTAATTACATGGAAATGTATGAATTATATCTGTTTATTAAAATATATGGGTGACTAACTACAAAGGATTAGGTAGTGACCGTTTTCCCAAGATGGCGCCCTCCTGTATAGTGAACACTACTGTCTTTATAATCTATCTTTGTAATAAACTGTCTTTACACTTACAAAGTTCTCATTGCTTGTGTTTACATGTAGGGACCCTCATTATGCTACCGTGGAAGTGTGGTGATATTTTGAGCCTAGTTAGTGTAGTAGAAAAAGAGATTTAGCGTGCCCCGACGACTAGCTATACAAGCTAATTAGCGGTTTGCGCTAAAACTGGTCACATTACATTAGCATGAAAACATATCCCAGAGAACGGTCCACCCGGTGACACATGTGTTATTAACCCCTAGGGTCATTTTGTGCCAGATTTGTCCTTTCATATACGTTCTGTCAACTACTGCACCCACAGAGGAGTATGTAAACTTTAAATAATATAAAAATGGAGTTATATGTACTGAGAGGTAATTCTACCAAAGAGAAATATTCCTTATTCTAATCTAATATGCCACGGAGCAAGCTGTTTGGTTCATGCAGGAGGAGCACACATGGCGGGCCACAGTTTCAAAAATATGTAATGCATAATACACATTGTCATTTATAGGAAATGCATATACAAAAAGGACATTTTACTGGGGGTCCGGGACCCTTAGGGGATCCTCAGAGTAGAGCAGGGGGGGCATCCAAGTTGTTGTTCATTTTATATTTGTTTCAAAAATTACAAAATGTCTTAACATGAATCCAACATATTATCAAAAAATATAAATACCCACTGCTAACTGGCCTATAGGTAAGGTAGTCACTTAGGTAGCCATCCACAGATAGAGTTCATCCTATTCACTGTGTCACATGTACAGTACAGGCCAAAAGTTTGGACACACCTTCTCATTCATTGCGTTTCCTTTTTATTTTCATGACTATTTACATTGTAGATTCTCACTGAAGGCATCAAAACTATGAATGAACACATATGGAATTATGTACTTAACAAAAAAGTGTGAAATAACTGAAAACATGTCTTATATTTTAGATTCCTCAAAGTAGCCCCCCTTTGCTTTTTTATTAATAAGGGAAAAACTTCCACTAATTAACCCTGACAAGGCACACCTATGAAGGTAAAACCATTTCAGGTGACTACCTCATGAAGCTCATTGAGAGAACACCAAGGGTTTGCAGAGTTATCAAAAAAAGCAAAGGGTGGCCACTTTGAGGAATCTGAAATATAAGACATGTTTTCAGTTATTTCACACTTTTTTGTTAAGTACATAATTCCATATGTGTTCATTCATAGTTTTGATGCCTTCAGTGAGAATCTACAATGTAAATAGTCATGAAAATAAAGGAACACGTTGAATGAGAAGGTGTGTCCAAACTTTTGGCCTGTACTGTATGTTTAACATTGACACATGCTTTATAAAATCATGTCAACAATTAGTTAGTAGGCTATTTTAATAGCTTAGTATTTTATGCACTATAAAGGTATGTATAAAGGCTTTAGGCTGCCCTACACGTTATTGTAGGACCAGTTTAATATGCAACTTCATTTAATACAATATATGTAGTGGGGGGTCCCTGCTCCGTCTCTCTTTCAGTTGAAGGGCTCCTTGGCTTAAAGGAACACGCTGACTTATTGGGACTTTAGCTTATTCACCGTAACCCCCAGAGTAAGACAAGTTCATACATACCCTTCTCATCTCCGTGCGTGTTGTAACGCTGCCTGACGGCTCCTGCATTAGCTTAGCCCAGCACAGAACTGGTTCCAACTAGCCTACTGCTCCGAATTGTGACAAAAGTGACAAAATAACGCCAACATGTTCCTATTTACATGTTGTGATTTGTAGAGTCACAGCGTGTACAAAAAACAACGTAACATGAGACACAGCCATCTTCTAACTGTAAACAAACCGGGAACTATATTCTCAGACAGGCTTGCTGCGAGCATATCACTCCGCCCAAGTACTATTTTCTTCCGCCTGAGAATATAGTTCCCGGTTTGTTTACAGTTAGAAGACGGCTGTGTCTCATGTTACGTTGTTTTTTGTACACGCTGTGACTCTATAAATCACAACATGCAAATATTTTGTCACTTATTCGGAGCAGTAGGATTACTGGAACCATTCACCTGCATGTTCTGTGCTGGCCTGATGCTGCTGGAGCCGTCAGACAGCATTACAGCACGCACTGAGATGAGAAGGATATGTATGGACTTGTCTAACTCTGGGGGTTACGGTGAATAAACTAAATTCCCAATAAGTCGGCATGTTCCTTTAAAAAACGCTGCTGTAGAATATTTATTAGAAAACTAATCTTTGAGATGTCAAGAAATATAATGATCTGTAGTCAGGTCTATAGACTGGAGTCTGTACAGTAATAATATACTACTGTTGTTGACTAATGTTTTTTTTTTTTTAAAGATATTGTAATATCCAACCAAATCGTTAGTGTATGGAGCCATGCTAAAGGTCAAAGGTGAGGGGTGTGTTCCTACTTGGATGGGGGACATCTGAGCGTAACCTCTCCAGCTAAAGTCCGGGAACTCCAGAGGGTTGTAGCCGAACCGCACCGGCCGGCCATCCAGCATGCTCCCCTCCTCGATCTCAAACTTCAGATGATGGAGGTCTGGGAAGTAATGATCTGGACGAGGTCTGCAGACACAGCAAGAGCCATTTAGAAGCAAGACATGTAGAAACAAGCTGGATTAAAATGTCTTTATTGATGTAGTTATCTGTCTGTGAATCTGGGGGGCGGAGCTTCTGAAGGGCGGGGTTGTATTTGTTTGGCAGTTGAGTTCAAAGTTCAACAATCTTTGTGCAGCACCGCTCACTGCTAGCCTGGCTCTGCCATCCTACGTACTTCCGCTCAATTTTCATTTTCCTTCAGTACTACTACAGAAAGATGCGAGCGAAGTCATTCGGTCCGTTATGGCAACACCATAAGTTAAAGCCTGAGCAAGAACAATCTTTGCTGAGTTGTGTTGGTGGCCATGATGTTGTGGCCCTCCTCCCCATGGGGTTCGGGAACAGTTTGATTTTCCAGCTCACTCCGTTAACGGTGAAGGAGTTGGTTAAGGCTAACGCTGGCGATGCTAAGCCCACGTCACAAATGTTAGTGATTGGTTCTGGCAGATCCAGAGGGGCTCTGGGCAGATCCAATAGTTTTAAAGGAACATGCCGACTTATTGGGAATTTAGCTTATTCACCGTAACCCCCAGAGTTAGACAAGTCCATACATACCTTTCTCATCTCCGTGCGTGCTATAAGGCTGTCTGACGGCTCCAGCAGCATCAGGCCAGCACAGAACATGCAGGTGAATGGTTCCAGTAATCCTACTGCTCCAAATAAGTGACGAAATAACGCCAACATGTTCCTATTTACATGTTGTGATTTATAGAGTCACAGCGTGTACAAAAAACACGCTATATTCTCAGGCGGAAGAATATAGTACTTGGGTGGAATGATTTGCTTTGCAGCAAGACGGTCTGAGAATATAGTTCCCGGTTTGTTTACTGTTAGAAGATGGCTGTGTCTCATGTTACGTTGTTTTTTGTACACGCTGTGACTCTATAAATCACAACATGTAAATAGGAGCAGTAGGCTAGATGGAACCAGTTACCTGCAGGATCTGTGATAGAGGCTAAGCTACCGGTGGGGCCGTCAGACAGTGTTACAACACGCACGGACACGAGAAGGGTATGTATCGACTTGTCTAACTCTGGGGGTTACGGTGAATGAGCTAAACTACCAATAAGTCGGCGTGTTCCTTTAAACTTTAACATAGTACCCGCAGTCAAGGAAGTTAACGCTTGTCATTGGAGAGTGGCCAGACTCTCTGTACTAATGAAATGGACCAGAGTCTGGTAGGACCAGGCTACTCTGGACCAGAGTCTGGTTGGACCAGGCTAGCTTACTACACCTTTAAAAGCATAAAGCTGGTGAAACACGAGTTGGTCTTTAATATGAGGTAGTCACAGGAGATCAATGTGTTTGTCAGTGAGCTTGAAATGTACCGCTGCTGTTGATCAAAAATGCATCTACAAAACAATATACAACCATTTTTTTGGACAGCCACACAGAGCTGTTGATGAAGAGCGGCCGGTTGCACAGCCAGGTAACAACTACTGTTACTTTCGCTGCTTGCAGACTCAAAATCAGATCACGAATAACAATTATTGTCTGACTTCTTTATTAAAACAACAACAGGGTGTCGCAAAATCAGACAGGACTTTGCAATCTTAAGGATTGACACTTTAACTGCAATTAAATTAAACATCATCACAAGTAATTTAAGGGTCCTATCTTGCACCAGCGCGGCGCAGTGCAAAGCCCGATGCAAGTGTTTGTTAGTTTAAGACCAACGTAGTTGTCATTTTCCCGTCCAGCGCCTGCGTGGTTTAAATAGCAAATGCACCTGCGCTCATCTGTGGCCCATGGGCGTGCTGGTCTTACAGGGAGGTGTGTTCAGGTACATTCTGGGCGTGCTGGTCTTACAGGGAGGTGTGTTCAGGTACATTCTGGGCGTGCTGGTCTTACAGGGAGGTGTGTTCAGGTACATTCTGGGCGTGCTGGTCTTACAGGGAGGTGTATTCAGGTGCATTCTGGGCGTGCTGGTCTTACAGGGAGGTGTGTTCTGGTGCATTCTGGGGCGTGCTGGTCTTACAGGGAGGTGTGTTCAGGTGCATTCTGGGCGTATATGTATCTTGAGGCAGCGGGAAGTGAATTGAACATTGAAAACAATGTATTTTATTTTGAAACACACTGCACACTGGCAGGGAGAGGGATTTCTAAATTGCACTTTCTGTCCTTAAAAAAACTCCCGCTAATACCGCAGGCCCATGCCTGCAACAAATACAACGTTACATTTAGTTGTTAAACTCACAGGTTGCACTGGGGTCCCTCCACGTTGGGTCTGCAGCGACAGCGGCCGTTCCTCTCTCCACAGGACTGACCGGCTGAACCCCCCATGTCACACTGGCAACCTGAAAACACCACGCCCAAATGTGAAGACAAGATGGCAGCATCACAGCCATTTAAGCTTTTATTTGACCGGGGGGGGAAACCAACAATGAAAAAGTGTTATTGAACCGTGCCGAGGAGCACCCACCCTGGCAGCCGAAGTAGTTGCGCTCCTGTAGGTTGTAGTAGCCGTCCTTACAGGTGGAGCAGGTCCCGCTGCAGGCGTTGGGCTTACAGTGACACTGGCCACTTTCCTGTCAGAAACAAGACAGACATTAATAGAATTAGAATGACAACAGAGAGCAGGGAGACACATCTTTATTGTATGTTTTTTATTGGTTTCATGGGTGTAGCATAAAATTCTGGGCCCTGTAGAAAGGCATTTTCTATGGGCCCCTCTGTGCATCCACAGCTATTCATTCTAGCATATTTTTGGGCCCTCCTCACACGAGGGCCCTGGGTACTCAGTCCCCTTTTTAAGCACAAAGAAAAGGACATAACTTCACACATCCACCAATGTTATATCAACTACAAAATATCGACTCCAGCGTGTGAGTGTTTGTTTTCAGGTGCAAATATCCGCACGCTGAACGCATCATATTCATCAGTATGAATGTCTAAATGTAGACTGAAGAAGTGCAGTTTGACTCGCTCACCTGTGCACACTCGGCAACACCGCTGACAGTTCCTGCGACGTTACACTCACAGTCTGCAGGAGAAAGAAGACACGCACTTGAGAGTTCATTTACGATCGTCATTGGGCGCATTCAAACTAGTGAAGCATGTGCATGTGTGTGAGGTGGTGCATGTGTGTGAGGTGGTGTGTGCGGGTAGTATCTCTTACTGGTGCATCCATCAGGAGTGTCAGGGGACAGGTTCCAGTACAGAGCTTTGCATGTGTCACAGGCTGGGCCCTCCACGTGGCCACGGCACTCACATTGACCCTAAAGATGAGAAAATAAACCGAAAAATAAACCAACCGTCCCAGAAAAAAACACAATGAAGTTTGGCTTTACGGTGCGTGATCACGGAAGGCTTGTATCATGTGGACACACCGACAGTGTTGTTGTCATTACTTAGAATTCCTCATTGGGGCAACAGAAACTACACACTATAGCTTTAAATATAATTTGCTAAAAACAAGCAAACTAATTAAGCAAACAAACAAATGAACACATGAACTCACCACTGGTGGTTGCACCACATACTGAACAGAGCCGGCCGGGTGGCAGGTACCAGCTGTCAATGACAAAGAAAGAAAGAAATATTAGTGATACTATGGGTAGACTATGTGTTGAGTGTCAACATAGAGCCACTGGAAGTGTATTGCAGAAAACTATTCATTATCACTCTATAAGTTACCTGGCCTGTCATTGGCTGAAACAACTGTCATCATTTTCAATATACTCGTTGCTTTCACCTGCTTCTATTCCCTTTGCATGTACACAACAATACGAGTCAGCTGTACACACATATAAACACCAATTAGGAGCTTTGCTCCATGATAATAGTTTGTTCTGTCAGACAGCAGCACCTCACACTGTTTTAACTAACATGCTCTAGCCACAGATGATAACTTCTTTTACACCACAAATACCAGCAGCTGTGTCAGAAGAAGTATTCCCATCAGCCTCCAAGTTGTAATTGAATTGGAGATATCAGGGACTTCAGATATCATAAAACAGCGGAGATATCTTCCACTTGGTGAAGAAGAACTTGCAGAGGCGTCAACAACTGGGGGGCAAAATGGCTGACCATTGCTGCCAGTTACATGCTGAACAATGGAATGGATACCAATGGAAAACAATGCTGCGTTCCAGGCAACCCGTAACTCGTGTTTTCACAACCTTCTACCAGTGAAAGTGCCCTGGAACGGCAGTCAAACGCCTAACTTACTACCCATTGAACTCATACCAGATGGTTGTACTCCCAGTTACAGTTTTTGACGTCACACACATATAAACAACAATGGCGACCCCTGTTGATGCTGTTCCACTGCGGTGATTAGCGGTGAGAAATAGAAATAAATAGACATAAATAGGCAACGTAAAGTAATTCCGCACATTTTAATCAAAACAATACACATACGATTGTGTACTACTACAGGCTATGTTTATTAAATGAAGCCCAAAATATGTTGCCGACTAGAAATTGCTAGTATCAGCTAGCGCTAGCTAACGTCAACGTTAGGTCGTAACTTACGGGAGAAAAAGTGTGTCTGGAACGCAGCACAAACTCCAACATCAACAGTAAAGCAATCAGTTTCGCTCATATAAAAATATTTATTTGTAGTTTTTTTGCAGTTGAGTTCAAATATCAACAACCTTTGCAAAGAATCACTTACTGCACCTTTAATGAGCCACTACAAATAAAGATAAAAAAAATTGCAGCTCATTTAGGCGAGCTAACTTTCTGTTAATGGAGTCACTATAAGGGTGTAGGTTTTTTTTTTTACATTTACATTTCATCGGCCAATTTCTAACTGTAGTTCTTTGTCCAGATGTTTTGAGACCGGAGCAACTTAAAAAAGTCCTCTGCTACTTGTACTTGGGTGTTAGCTAGATTTAGTAATAGTTTCAGAGAGGTTTAGTTTTAAAGTAGTTTGAGTTTGTTTTCGTCAGAGCCAGGTATAACCTCTCAGAACTATGTAACTGCATATACATACAAAATACATGGATGGAGAACTGTATAGGAAGCTCGATGGTGTTTTAAGCCCCCAACGTCGACTTCAAGGCAGCGCTGCGACCGTCGACTTCAAGGCACCTAACCCTAACCACTGCCCAAACCCAAAGGATTTTTATTATTTCTTTATTATTTATTATTTGCTCCTCAGATCTCTGCAGGGTAAATCCAGACAGCTAGCTAGATCTGAGTCTGAGTCTAATCTGAGTTTTCTGTTCCACAACTAAAACTACTTTTGAACGTCCACATGTTCCACCAAAACAAGTTCCTTCCTGAGACTATTTAGCAGAGGCTCCGTGGCTCCGTCTGGAGCTTAGCACCGCCCAAGACGATTGTGATTGGTTTATAGAAATGCCAATAAACCAGAGCATGTTTTCCTCCCATCCAGGAATGCTGTGTGGACTAGCCAGACCCTCCTCCAATGCGCTTTGGAGGAGGGTCTGGCAAAGGTCACATTTACTGCTACTGTCACACCTCACTTCCTTTATGTTAAGCAGACAAGAGAATTTGCCTGTGTGTGTGTGTGTGTGTGTGTGTGTGTGTGTGTGTGTTATTATTACCTTGGCAGTTGGGGAAGCCGTAGGTGCCGTGTGCACAGCTGTCACACCTCAGCCCCAGCACGTTGGACAGACACACACACTGCCCCGTCCCCTGGTCACAGCTGGTGTAGCGGGAGCCCTGTGCAGAGCACTGACAGGCTGGAACAAACACAGCACCAACTCCTGTTAGTTACAGCATTAGGCCTGTAACAATTAGTACATTATTCTCTAATTATCCATTTTTTTTGTTTCCTTAATTGCCAACATTAGCTCTTAAGGCGTATGACTGGTTATTGTTGGATTTTGTTAAGATATGCCAAATTGTAATTATATAAGTGAATATTGTATTTTTTTTGTTATTTCAATTATTAGCTGTTGGCACTCAACCCTATACATGGTTGGTTTATTGATATTGATAGATATTTTATTTGCACATTCTGCACTGCAACTCAACCCATTTGATTCTTATGCAACAGTTATTTTGTATGTATATATTTGTTTCTGTACTTATTGTTTACTTCATATTATTGTTGGTTATGTATGCACCATTCACCGAGGCAAATCCCACATAATGTAAGTGTAACTTATTGTGGCAATAACCTTTTTCTGATTCAGATTTATTTAGCCAGTTGGCATCATATACCAGCTTCCAAAAATCATAAGAAGTGTTTCTATTATTGTGGACCCAAAGGTAAACGGGTGAAATGACTTCCTTTGCTTGATACTGACTGAGCAGAAACCAGGCTGGGGTTTAAGGCGTTCGGTGACTCACGTGTGCAGCTTGGGTAACCATAGTAACCAGGAGAGCACTGGTCACACGCCGCTCCGCTGTAATTGGGCTGGCAGTGGCAGTGGCCCGACGCAGTGCAGCTGGTGTCCAACGAGGTGCGAGGATCACAGGTGCACACTGGGAAAAGAAGAGGTGGGGCATCTTGTTACAGGGAAAAAAGGAACTAGTCAAACTTAAAGTCAACCAAAGGTTTATCAAGGTAGGAAGTCAATATATGAACTGTCAAATGTTTCAGCAATTAAAAGGACAATTCCGGTGCAAAATGAACCTATAATAATATACATAATAATAATAAAATAAACAGCTGCAAACCAGTGTAAACAGCTGTTTCTACACGTCTCCCCCCCCCCCCTGCTGATTTTTGTGAATTCTCTGATTAATACATGTAAACAAATAATGCTTTGCTTTAATGACAGTTTAGTTCAAGTTTTAGCAGCTAGCACCCAGCTTTGGTACAATGTGCCAAGGCTGATTGGGGATTTTTGATGCGTTTGTGACTCCCCCCCACCTGACCCGCCTTCAGACTCCTTTCCTGTCTGTGTTCCACAGGACCTCCTGATTTACAGCTGAAGCTCTGAATAGAACACATGGAATGTACCAAACTCACACAGTAACGTAAAAACCATTCCCCAGTCTAGAATATGTGTATTTTTTTTCTCCCCGACCATCTGGGCGAGACCCAGAAATGATCTCGCAACCCACATTTGGGGTCCCGACCCCCCCAGCTTGAGAACCACTGGACTAACCTACAAAATTGCACACTGCCCGTTGTACAACACAATCATAATAGTTGTTATGATATGTGCAGTGAGGGTCAGCCGCCTTATCGACATCAAATCCTGATAAAAAAGGAAAGTACAAATGTAAATGTGTGTGTTTAAATGCATGAATGTATTCCATCACTTTAATGTTGCAGCTGGTGGAGCTCGGGAATACTTTTCAAAAATAGCATTATATTTGAATTACACATTAGCTAATAAGTGCTAAATTTGAATGCTATAAGAGACATCCTGTGGCTGAGCTGGCTGAATTCATTTACTCATTAAAGTGTTTTCTGGGACTTTTAGAATTGTATTGGACCTGGAGGATCAACTCCTGATAATACAAAGAGTAATTTTAACACCATACACATTCTTTTTGTAATGTGTATTTTGCATTTCATGACATGTATCGATGAGAACACAGAGCACGGACTGAATTGACTGAATGTGCTGTACAATGCCTACCCTGTCTCATATGCTAGTCATCTTTTATCCTTCCCTTATAACTGTATTATTGTAGCTTTGACATTTTGTCCATTTCTCCTGCTAGATTTATTCTTTCACACTGAAAAGGTGGAGCCCAAATAATGCGTCGTAAAACGTAACAAGGCAATATAACACTTCCTAAGAAGGTGCGTAAAGTTAAGCGTTTCCATGTGTTGAGTCTAACAGGATATCATATTCTCTGTTTTCATTACAGTACGCAGCAGCAACAGGTGCACTTAATCACTTTCTCTTCAGGTTTTCGTGTGTGTGTGTGTGTGTGTGTGTGTGCGTACCTTGACAGTTAGGGTAGGAGTGGAATCCAGATCGGCACTGTTCACATCGAGGACCCTGGAACTCTGGTTTACACAGACATCTGCCAGACGCGTCGCAGCCTTCAGGCAAAGAGCCGACTGTACTGCAGCCACACACTGGAGAGAGAGAGGGAGAGAGACAGAGACAGAGAGAGAGAGAAAAAGAGAGAGAGAGAGAGAGAGAGAGAGAGAGAGAGAGAGAGAGAGAGAGGAGAGAGAAGGGCTTATTTTGCTGCCCAATACATACAAACATGCCTCAACCTGAGGGACAGTGAATGACCAACACACACACACACACACACTGTAACAAACACTGTAACACACACACACACACACACACACACACACACACACACACACACACACACACACACACACACACACTGGTCCCCATGTGGTGAGTGATATGTCAGGTCATGGATCCCGCCACCAGAAACACACACACACACACACACACACACACACACACACACACACACACACACACACACACACACACACACACAAATGCTGAACGTATGTCCATCCATTCCCATTTTTCATAAACATGTTAAACATATTGTCTTGTGTTGGCAGCTGCAGACGACTCACGTTGGCACAGCGGGTAGTTGAAGTAGCCCGGTGCACACTGGTCACACTGGTAACCTTGGAAACCACTCCGGCACACGCTGTGACCCGTCACCAAGTCACATGACCCGTCCAGACAGCCGGGACCTGAACACTGACAGCCTGCACAGACACACACACACACACACACACACACACACACACACACACACACACACACACAGATAAATAACACTTGTTTGTAAATCTATTTACACGGACTAACACAGCTTAGTGGACTGCTGTTTATTCAGGAGTGTGTGTGTGGGGTGTGTGTGCGTGTGCGTGTGTGTGTGTGTGTGTGTGTGTTTGTGTGACTGCTCCTGGGTGGTAAACTAACACAAGATAAATAAACAAGCTGATAAAGTGTCTGGAATTCCTGCTTGTTTGTGTATTAGTATTTTCTGTGTGTGTGTGTGTGTGTGTGTGTGTGTGTGTGTGTGTGTGTGTGTGTGTGTGTGTGCATGCGTGAGTGTGTGGGCCCTTACCCATTAAACCCAGCTGTGAACGCAATGTTGATCAAATGGCTTTGAGAGGCAAAGATAAGATCGCCATCTGAACTTTCGTCCTTTTTTTTTAGCTCAGGATTATGTAATATGTAATTTATTTATTACAATATGTTTGTTAAAAAGTTATTAAACCAAAATACTGTTTCTCTTTTTGTGAGGAGTTGCTGTAGCGACACACAGCCGCAGCTTCTGTCCCAAAATCATCACTTCACCATCATATTTTTTTCTTGTCTAGTGCCATTTTTACTTATTAGAACTCAATACTAATTACACTTTACACTCTTTGTACTTGTTTGATGTCGTTTTTTAAATTGTATGTAAACCACATGCGTCATACTGAAGGCCCGCGGGCCAAAATCCGGCCCCTTGGAGATTTAGATCCGGCCCCTATATAAGTTTAGGTTCCCAATAGAGTATATGCGCCAAACCAAAAAACATGGGAAAGTGTATTTTAAACTGGAATTACGTGACATTCAAAGCAGAATTTGGCAGATTTGACGACTTTGAGCCTGAGAAATTCCCCCAGAAGCAGAGTTTTTCATATTCAGGCTGAGAAACAGGTTTTTGTAAAATATGTCATCATTGTTTTGCTTGATTTGCTCTCTTTCTCTACGATGGCTAAGGAACTTTCATGCTGACTTTTGTAAGGCTTCATGTCGACAAAAATGCGACAAAAAGGATAAAAAAGATCGGCAAAAATGTGACTAATGCATGCATAAAAACAAAGTGACAAAAAGGTCTGAGAGAGCCACAAAAAAGTCAGACAAAACAACAAAAATGATGAAAAAAGCGGTAATACAGTCAAAGATATTTGACTTTTTCAATGAAATAAAAGCATGTCAATAAACTCTACATGTCTGGCCCTTGATGTGATTCTATTTTTTCCACTGTGGCCCTGAGTGAAGTTGAATTTGAGACCCTTGGTCTAAACCATAGGACTGAAGAAGTATTTTAATGGTACGATGAACCCTCCTACACTCTATTAACTTTCACTGTTATGGAGATGATGCTCAATTATATCTATTGATCAAGCCAGGTGAAACCAGTTTGAGACCCCTGGTTTAAACCATAGGACAGAAGAAACACAATTGTGTCCCCTGTATACTGAATATTGTACATTGGGAGAACGACAATAAATTCTAGCTTTTGACAAATCATCAATCGTTTGTCATTCTTCAAGCAAAAGTGACAGATACTAGACACTCTCCAAGTTCCCTGCGGACCCTCACAAACTTTGAGCCGGCCCACATATCAATTTAGGTTCAATTAAAGACTTAATCAAGAAAGACATATGGCAGATTAATCAATATTAAAAATGATGGTAAGTTGCAGCCCAAATATATGTGTCTATCCACGTATATCCGCCTCTCACCCTGACAGTTGGATCCGTAGAAACCTGGAGCGCAGGTGTCGCAGTGGTCACCGGTGAACCCTGGTTTACAGACGCAGGTCCGAGTCCGGGGATCCAGCCTGCACGAGTTTTCCACAGTCCCGGCCGCGTTGCACTCACAGTCTGCGCACACACACACACACACACACACACACACACACACACACACACACAAAGTTATTTCACTTTTGATAAGAGAGAACAGGTATTAAATAAAGCATTGCAGCAGAGATTGCGTCAAAGTGACTCTCTATGATGAGAGAAGGAATAGTATTTACACAGCAGGCTGATAGGAGCAGAGCACACTGACATGCATCTATGACATCTGACTCACAGCCAAAATATCAACAGCTGAGCAGCTGTTGATATTGTCTCTGTGTGTGTCTGTGTGTGTGGCTGTGTGTGTGTGTGCATGCGTGCATGTTCTCCTGTGCCACAGAGATAGTTGTATTTGTACTTGGTTGTTAAGAGAGATAACGGACTAGTTAGCAGTCAGAATGACAGGCTGTCTGACCTGCGGCATGGCAGCTCAGCGGCATGTCACTTTATATTCTATCTATATCTTTATATAGCGTCCCATTTACCATGCTGGATCAAGTGAAAGTCACTTCTTGCCCACAAACTCAGCAATAAAGTCTTTGTAGTCCAGCGTTTGCTAAATCGATCACACTCTCGTAAACTCCATGATTTCAAACCAGGCAGGCGCGAGCTGCGAGGGCCCCCAGAGGCGCGAGGCCCAACCCACGCAACGGTTCTGCTTCCTGCTTGGTCAGGGTCTCTGCAGGTATCAGACACCTCAGCATTTCATGCTTTTGAAAAGCTAAAAATCTGCTTTTTTTCTTTTTCAAGCATTGCAGGTAAGTGTAAAGGTCCTGTATATGTCCTTACAGTATATGGGAATATGGTTATTAGAGTGAGGTTAATCTACATTGTGCCAACAGGTAAGTGCAAGTATGAAGTAAACAGACAGTATTAGGCCCAGATACTGTATGTCCAAAGACATTTGAAGGAGCTGCAGACACCCTGTTTATTTACCACTAATACTTGTTCATAAATAGTAGTTATTCTAGGACACTAGAGCAGAAAAGAAAGATTTAGAATTTAGAGTCTTACTGATGATCTCTCCTGCCGGTTTAGCTTCACCGTTGTTGTTGGAGGGATAGGTGGGGGTGGCTGATGGACGGAGAGAGAGACAGAGAGGGGGGGAGAGAGAGGGAGCGAGAGAGAGAAAGGGAGAAAGAGAGAGAGAGAGAGAGGAGGGTGGAGGGGTGGAGGGAGAGAGAGAGGGAGGGAGAGAGAGAAGGAGATTAGAAACCAGGGAAATAATTCAATAATTCAAACTTTTTCTATGCATTTTTTTTATTTAAATCGTATATATCTTAAATATATATATATATATATATATATACACACACTGTATATCTGCTTCCTTGTTTTCTTTTGGTAGGGCAGGGTATTGTTTAAAAACATGCCGATACCAGTACCCTTTGGTGACACCGATACCAATGGAAAAATCCATCCTTTATCTTCCCACTTCCTTCGATACCCAGGTTCCTCGTATTCCCAATCACACGTGGCACTAAATGAAAGAACGCTGGGTCCAAAAAGGATTGAATGCAGGAATGGATGGAGATCCCTTGGTCCTGGGTTATTTCCTCAGACAGTGTGTGTATGAGGTGTGTGTGTGTCTCTTTGACTCACGGTAGCAGTCAGGGAAGTTCTCGAAGCCGCTGGCGCAGGATCTGCAGTCCTCTCCGGCGTAGTTTGGTTTGCAGAAACAACGGCCGGTCAGATCCTCACAGGTACCGTCCGTAAACTCCGACTGACAGTCGCAGCCTGCAGAGACCAGGATGAGACATACATGTGATCATATATATATATATATATATATATATATATATATATATATATATATATATATATATATCATATTTGCATTTGAATGCTTTATGTCCATTAGATGATGTTATTTGGCGGACAGCTGTCACTCACGTGTAGAGCTGTAACAATTCCAAATGTTGCTGTACAATTAAAGTTTTGAATGAATCCCAGGAGACATATTTTGGTTATATATCCCTGTCATGTGACCCACATAATATAATAACACAAATACACAGCCTGTGAAGTAAACAACGCCTCTTTATTGTTATAAAGAAATGTTTTCTAACTGTATCCCCACCTTGTCATATGTGTTGCTATGCACGTGTTTAGGCTCCAGTAGCAACAACTAGCACAGCTTTAGCTCAAGAGCCCGACCAATAATCACTTATAATATATAATTACAATGTGGCATATCTAAATAAAATCAACAATTAACATCAACAGTCGTATGCCTTAAAGGACAATTCCGGTGCAAAATGAACCTGGGGTTAATAACACATGTACAGAGTCGACTGTTCTCTGGGATACATTAGCTTTCGGGGCAGACTGGTCCAATGCTTGTAGAAATCTCTATTTCTACAAGCATTGAGACCTTAGTAAGTGTACAGACAGTTTATTAAAAAGATAGATTATAAAGACAGTAGCGTTCGCGTATACAAGCAGGCGCTTGTCGTTCGACTGGTCATGACTATTTTCCCAAGATGGCGCCTGCTTGTATACGCGAACGCTACTGTTGGGTTTTACAGAGAGAGTTTGGGTTTACATGTAGGGACCCTCATTATGCTACCGTGGAAGTGTGGTGATATTTTGAGCCTTGTTAGTGGTGTAGAAATAGAGATTTACCATCTGCCCCGAAAGCTAGCGTTAGCAGCTAATCAGCGTTTTGCGCTAGCTTGTTTCAAGCTAGAGACACATTGGATTAGCATGAAAACATATCCCAGAGAACGGTCGTCTTGGTACACATATGTTATTAACCCCTAGATTCATTTTGCCCCGGAATTGTCCTTTAAGACCGATTTACAGTGATTACATAAAAAAAGAAAAGACAATTAGACAATTGTGTAATAATTGTTAGGGGCCTACTCACGTGAGCAGGCCAATGGGGAGTCGATGGCGTGGTCAGGAGACCTGTAGTAGGTGGGGATGCAGCGCTCACAGTTGGCTCCAGTGGTGTGGTGCTGAAAGGGAACACTTTGCATTAGAGCATGAGTGGGTTTTATCTCTTTAACCAGCAGAGAAGACCTGGCCAAAACATTCCAGTAGCATGAAGAGAACACAAAAAGGAGACCAAATGAAAAGGAACCAAAAATCAAGCACAGGGAACTCACGTTTCAAAAAATAACAATGTAAAGGAGTCTTTGTAGTCAGGTCAAGTAAAAACTGGGGCTGTCCTCCTCTGAATATATTCTCACTCATATGATTTTCGATTTGGTGATTTAATCGACAGATTTGTAAAACTGAGTTTCTCCACAAAATATCATGCAAAAGCATCTCTTCACATCTTGTGTTTGCCAGAGATGTGCTCATAACTTTCTTGGAAATAAGTCATTCAGAATGAAAAAAGCATAAAATATGACAACTCAAACCAAGAAACCTTAGTGAACTAAGACCAAAAACGACCGATTAGTCGACTAATCGACTAAATATTAAAAACATTCCAGAAAAAATTCATTAGATTAGCAACCTTCTCCAAAGCTGCACCACTCCTTTTGAAGTTGCATTATTGACTATTTCTGTCATTAACATTCTTCATATTTGTGTTAGATATTATTTTGTTAACAATTCACATTTCCATAATTACCAAACAAGAATCCCGTCAGTTACATTTCGTGGAGTTATTTAGTGGAATCAAAATGTATTTAATATATTCCTCTGTCTTATACATTTTATATGTATAAAAATAGACTTAGCAGTGTCCTGCTATGCAACTATGTTGTTTTTACTGAAAATATAGCAATTATTTCTGTTTCTCTACATGTATTTCTTTCTTCTTTTTTTTAACACTTAAAATTTATTTTTGATTTTGTACGTCTACATTAGTGGAAACAGGAAACATCACTGCCTCTATTGCCGCCACAGGAAAGTTAAAACACCAAACACAAGCTCCGAATGGCCTGGAATTTGTGGAACAGCTGTTTCCTGCAACAACTGCTGCCTTCAAGTGCGGTCGGAAACATCAAAATCTATAAGTGATCTGATGGTCATTGTGAAATATAAAGTCTACTTGTTCTTTTTTGGGCGGTTTAAGAACACAACAGGATGTCAAACAAATGGGCTGTTTCACGGACCCCCCCAACCACCCCCCTCCCTCCTTAGTTACCTGACAGTTGAGGCAGACTCCTCCACCTCGGTGGTGTCCGTGCATGTCCACGCTGCCTCTCTGCTGATCGACCTCCGGGTCGTAGTAACAGTCAAAGGAATGGCGGTGACAGTTACACGCTGGAACACACAAACAGATGGAAACATAAAACACACAAATACGCAGCAGTTTGAAATATCTCAAATATCACGCATCTTTTTACCTGCAAAATTACAATCAAACTTAAGTTCAGTAGCAAACTTAATTCGCTCGTAAAGCCCGAGAGATGCAGCTAGAGAGCCAGTAAGTTATTTACCAATGTTCTGAACGCTCCACATTCAACAGTTTCTTCTACTCTTGGCTCGACATATGGTCATAGTGTACGTGCACATGAAAAACTAGTCTATATGCACGACATTCCACCAGCATGCTCTCCTTCTGCTGGAAATTCCGCCGGATGTCACTCTTTCGAATGTCTGTTTTCGGATGTCCCGTCCCCTTCCTCTTCCTTTGTGTTGGTGTTCTAAACCTTCCCCGCACTAACTTTGAGGACCCCCTAGGGGTCACGGACCGCCTGTTGAATATCTCTGTCCTAAGTGTTAGAATACGGACAGAAACCCCCTCCCCTGGTATCATGTTTCGTTCACTAAGCCTCACAAAAACATTTCATTTCTTCTTCGGGGACAGCTTTCTGTTCCGTCTGAAACCTCCTCAGACATCACTCAGCCTCTTTGACGCCACTTCAAACGCAGCAGTTGTTTTGAACGCCGTTCCGTCTGACAGGTGTTCATTCAGCAGGGTGGGAGATTACACTCGCTGCTCAGGATCATATCTAGTAATCCATAATTAACACAACAACCACACGGGCTGAATCATTTCCTGACATTTGATAAAAAGATAGTTTGAAGTCTCTTTGTAGTTTGAAGTAGAAATGAGAAGGTTGGGGAGATTTTATGAATCATAAAAGGGTTATTTCATGTGTGATTACATTCAGTGATCAAAGACTGGTGCAATCTCTTCTAGTTTCACTATGTTACACTTTTTGTAGTTTTTATTACAATCTGTTTATCTAAAGAGTCATGTGAAAACACAACCTGGTCTCACAGAATTCCTGTAGCAGTGTCCTGCTATGCAACTATGTTGTTTTTACTAAAAATATAGCAATTATTTCTGTTTCTCTACATGTATTTCTTTCTTTTTTTTTTTAACACTTAAAATGTATTTTTGATTTTGTACGTCTACATTAGTGGAAACAGTGCCTCTATTGCCGCCACAGGAAAGTTAAAACACCAAACACAAGCTCAGAATGTGTGTGTGTGTGTGTGTGTGTGTGTGGGGGGACGCGAGACAGTGTTGTTGTCATTACTTAGAATTCCTCCTTCCGGTCGATCCCTAGCCGGAAGTCTAACAGCCCAAACTCGCCCTCATCATTGCACATGTACACATACAGAAAGAGGATCACATACATCCTTTAACCTAATCCAAGATAAAGAAAGACAAGTCCACGCCTAAGATGCACACATGCAGGAAGTCCAGATCAAGGTTTGCTCTTCATACAGAGTCAGTGAAACCTTATCTAACCCTCAGCGCCTGAGAGGTGCTGGCTGAATAAACCAGCGCTCCTTATCCTCCAGCTCTGATAGCGGCGAGTGTTTTTCTCAGACCTGAGGCACATTTGACTTTTTTTTTTCCCTTTTTTGAAACCAACCAAAAAAAAAAAAAAAAAAAAAAAAATCTAATCTGAAAGGAGCTTTGAGGACGATCCAGTGCAGTGAGTCAGTCGAGTGATAAACTAAGCAGACCAGAATAACTCGGCTCGTGACCAGAGACACAGTGCTGCTCTCAGAGCTGCCCTCTGCTCTCAGACACATTTTATATTCTCTCTAAACCAGGGCTCTTTAACGGTTTTCAAGCCAAGGACCCCTAAACTGAGAGAGAGAGACGGAGCAGGGACCCCCTACTACATATTAAATTGCATATTAAACTGGGCCTACAATAAACTGTGGGCGGCCTAAAGCCTTTGTATACCTTTTTGAACATAAAATACTAAGCTATATATTGTTGGGTTAGGGTTAGAGTAAAAAAAAAAGACTTTTAAAAAAGTGTTGAAGATCTCTGCTCTAAACAGTTACTTTCATCTGAAACATCAAACTTTTAAAATAAAAGATAATATTGTTAGCATTGAACAACTTTAGCTCCCTTTGACACAGCTGCTTATGAAGGTAAATATGGTGCAAAACGTGAGAGCTTGCAGAATACAATGTGAGAACTTGCATAACAAAAAATTTGAACTTCTCACATCTGCACTCGACTCACATCGGGTAGTGACACCAACTAGCAAAGGTCAGGGGTTTCCGTATAACAACTTACAAAAAGCACGAGGATAACGTTACGTAACGACGATTGTTTTGTGACAGAACTTTCACACTTTAGTTCATAAATCTACCCCGTCTGTGTTGCGAGTTGCGTATAGGAACAACAACACAGTTGCTTGGCGGTCATTCTCTGCGCAAAATATGAAATGAACTAATGTGAATCACTAAAGGAGATATAAACAAAAGAAGAATTTAAACTACACTCTTTCTGTGTTTTTGTAAGATCTGGATTGGTTGTGGCTCCCTCCGTTGGGATTGAAGGGCTAGTTGTGGATGAAAATAAACTTTACAGGACAAATGAATTTGTGCAGCTTTGTGTTCCTCACGCTGGTTAAAAATTCTCTGGGCGGGCAAAGCAGAGAAAGGGGAGGTAACCTTGCTCCTTATGACCTCATAAGGAGAAGATTCCTGATTGGCCCATCTGAGCTTTCATTTTCTCAATGACAGAGCAGGATACCCAGGGCTCGGTTTACACCTATCACCATTTCTAGTCACTGGGGGACCAGAGGCAGGCTGGGGGAATGCATATTAATGTTAAAAAACCTCATACAGTGAAATTTTCATGCCATGGGACCTTTAATGTCTGTTGCTTTTTGGACATCTCTGGCAGTAGTTGACAAGCAACATATAAGGTTAGATGAGAAGATCGGTCAAGTATGTGGCATTACGCATTCCTGATTTTTGTCGCGCATGTGTACCTGCATACCAGTTATGTGCACCCCTGTCTATAAGCCCAATACACGTACTTCCAGCTGCAGTAGTAGTTACAAACGCCTCATCTCCCCCTCTCTGGAGTTGCATATCATGTTGCCCTTTGGTGACCTGTTTGCCATTGTGTTACTGATGTTGTTCCTTGTTAAATATAACTGCAGAATTGATAACAGACGGCTCTCGCATGTAAATATAACCCGAGTTTTGATAAGGGGAGGCGGCAGCAGGACGCAGTCCCAGATTGTTTTAAGGCACGATCAAAGCTTTTAGCTGATAGTGGAAATGCTTCAAGGTGGCCCATGTGCCAATATTCTATGTTTATGACTTCAAATAAACATTAGAATTCATACCGAATGATTTTCAACAAATCTACCGTCCACAAGGAGGGAGAGCATTATTTTAGTGTTGCACTATAAAGTTATCTGGAAATAAAACAGAATAATAATCTTTCTTTTTCTCTAAATCACAACGTTCCTTACAAAACGGTCCTTGGTTGAACCAGAAGCTGTTCTGGTCCTCCTTCGTGAAGGTCGTCTCCAAGCTCTTATTTCTGCCCCGAGGACGGATCAACGAGGAGCTCTCATGGACGTCTCATCCCTCTAAAACACACTTGCTCGTTGCCTCTCTCCTCCTGTGATTTTCTTCACGTCTCTCCCGTGCTTCCTCGGTGGGAGGGAATAAGACGCAGAGGAAGGGAGGCAAGTGAAGGACTCGAGGAAGCAATTTAAGGGACATGAGATGCAGCGCTTGTCCTCGTTGTTGTCCCGTCTCTCTGTCTATTGTTGGCATCCAGTGTTCAAAACATGTAATCTGACCTTTGACCTGGGCTTATACTAAAGCAGTGGTTGGTTAATGATCAGTTATGCAATTAGTGTTTGCACATGTGAGGAGTGGGGGTGTGACCACTGGCCACGCTCAGCCGCACAAAATGTAGTAACACGTTTTTTGTAAACTGAAACAGGGGTGCGTTGAACACACTGCTGTGTGTTCTGCCTTTTTATTACCCTGAGTTTACAGACACGTCTCTGCTGATTGGGTATCAAAAAGTGTTTATGCAATTGAAAAGTGAGTGAAAGGCTGAGAAATAGCGTATGGTTTTGGGGACTTGGTGTGTAGTTTTGCTCTTGACTGAGAGGTTTCAGAAACCGTGTGACATGTAGAGACTTTGTGTGTTAGCAGTTGTAAAAAACTGTAAATGATCAAATACTGCTTATTTGATATTAGAACTGTGATTACTTTACGCCCCAGCATCAATGCGGTCTGAAGTGGACACGGATCTTACGGCACAAATGTGGCAGCAAAGGAGTATATTCCAAATATGTTGATCATATTCAGGTTCATATTCAACCAGAAGAAAAGAAGCTATTTTATAGAGACAGATGTGTGAAAGTTACCAAGAAAGCTAAGAGCAGCACTGTTGCCATGTGCCTGTTCAGCTTCGTTAAATTAAGGCCAACTCGTTCTGTTGAACCAACACATTCCTCTGCAGGGATCAGTGATTCAACACTCTGTGTGTGTGTGTGTGTGTGTGTCTGTGTGTGTGTTTTTCCAAGCATGAGTTCTTCCACGTATGCTTGAGCGTGTGTGTATGTGCGTCAGTATCACAGTATATCAGGACTATGGTACTACTCACGTTCACACTCGTTGGCGCTGTAGGTCGTGGCCGGTTTCCATGGTAACTGGTTGTATCCAGGGCAACACTGGCCACAAGACAAGCCACAGGTGTTGTGCTGACAGTCGCACTGTAACCTGTAAGTAACAACAAGAACAGTATAGGTAAAGAAAACAACAGCTATAGTTTTATATGATGTTATTTTGGCATCACCTTTGGATTGCTTTCACACACACACACACACACACACACACACACACACACACACACACACACACACACACACACACACACACACACACACACACACACAACTGAAACATGCCACGGTATGTACCTATCTCTGCCCATTGTGCTTAAAAAAACATCATTTGAACTTTTCTCAAAAGTTCACATTCCTCTTCCTCTTACCCTGCTGCTGTCACTTCAAAGATAAAGACAGAAAAAGAAAGAAAGAAAGAGGAGTGTGACAGAGAATCAAAAGAAAAGAGAAAAGTGGAAATAGCCCCCCACCCCCCTCCCAACAATGAAAGAGTTAATCTTTCCCCTTCATCGACAGCGGCTGACTGCTTCACCCCGGCTGTTAATCGGATTAGTCTGTAAACCTGCGGCCTGCTGAGTGTGGCCAAAACACAGCAGAGAGAGAGAGGAACAACCCTCTCATGCCATTCTCTCGTCCTCTTAACCAGTCAAAGAAAGACAAACAACAGGAGGACTGGAGCCACAGGAAACAGAAGTGCAACAGAGAGGAAGGAAACAAATCAAAAGAAAATCACCGATCAAATGTTATTCCTGTGGTTTCAGTTGACTTCCAATTGGAAGAGCCATTTTGGTTCATGTTTGTGTTTGTTTGGTTTCAACCTCCGGCCTCTTGGGGCAGTAGTTCAATTAGAGATAAGGTATTACAATCAAGAGGGAACTGCACTCAGGTGTTAACCTGGTCCCACCAGACTCTGATACATTATCCTGGTCCTACCAGACTCTGGTCCATTTCGTTAGTACAGAGAGTCTGGCCTCTCTCCATTGACAAGTGTTAACTTCCTTGAAGGCGGGTACTCTGTTGAAGTTTAAAACTATTGGATCTGCCCAGAGCCACTCTGGATCTGCCAGAACCAATCGCTAACGTTTGGTTGTGACGTGGGCTTAGCATCGCTAGCGTTAGCCTTAGCCAACTCCTTCACCGCTAACGGAGCGAGCTGGAAAATCAAACTGTTTCCAAACCCCGTGGGGAGGAGGGCCACAACATCATGGCCACCAACACAACTCAGCAAAGATTTTCTTTCTTCAAATAAAGAAAAAAACAGAATAGCAGTACTTTATGGATAACTTAAGATAATCATGTCTCTGTATGCCAAGTTTTAGATAATAGTCTCCCCCCTTTCATTTTCTTTACATATTTTTCTGAACCTTTCATGATAAATTTCTCTTGAAAATAATAATCCTTAAGAATAAAAATTAATGTTCTTGAGTCCTGAAGTTTATTGCAATGTTGATGATAAAAACACAAACCCTGGACTGACCTTCAGGTTTTCAAACATTAAAAACATGGCAGCTGTTTTGGAAATAAGGGTCTGAATAAACTGAAGCAAAAGATAAACCACGCAGCTGCAAAAAACATGTTTCATTGTGTCTACAGTTGCAAGTTTAAGTAGTTCTTTTTGGACTCTTTCAAGAGTTGGTGTTTATTTCAATATGTGGTTGATGTATTGGGGACTTGTATTTAATTATTAAGGGGTCAAACGTCTCAATAACAGATGGTATAATAACATTTTAAATGTCTGTGGAGAGCTTGCTCTTCTGCGGGAGGGGTGTGACTGCACTCTGCTCTGTGCTGATAACATGTCTGTGTATTGTGTTTCAACAGGCTCATTGTGTTCCCAGCTTTCACCTTGACTATCTGATCCATTCATTCAGTCTCTCTCGCTCACACACAATTTCATTTGCACGCTCACTCATGCGTCTCTTAGCTCTCTCGCCCTCTCTCACTCTGCATCCTTCTCTCCTTTCCTCCCTGGCGATCAGTTCTGTTCAAGCGTTATAGGAAATGACTTTCAATGGATGGTTTCCACCCAAATTCACTACTTCCTGAGCGAAGAATTTGGTCATTACTCAGAGGGCTATGAAGCTGGATTTCACTTTTCAATCTATAGTTAGAATACCAGAGTTTCATTCAAGTTTGCCATTCTGTTTTCCCTTTCATTATTTCCTGAATGTCACATTATCTATATCAGAAGAAGTTAAATTACAGGAACTCTACATCACTGAAACAACGTCACTGGACCACAGACAAGAGACCGGACACCGGAAAAACAGGGGTTACCAAGAAATTATTATTTTGTGTTCTTAATTTTGTAAATTCCAATGTGTTTACTTACTCCAGTTTAGTAACTGCAGCACTGTCTTTTTAAAATTGTGAATTTCATATGTTAAGCTGGACAGATACTGTATGATTGTTTGCTGTGTTAACTCACACTAAGCGTTTTAAATTACCCTTCCTACATGACCAAAATGTTACAAGTTTGGTACTTACAATGTTTGTTACAAAACTGGATCAACCAGTGCTCTAAGACCCTGTTCACACCTGGCATTAACATCTGTCCTGGGTGATCCAATCCCAAATTTGTGGGTTTGTCCCCATAGAAATAATTCAGCAGATTTTTTACATCAGTGCTTCTACTTTAGGTAAACTGACAGTACTTCCCCCTGAGGACACTCTCTTGACCATAATGCATCTGTGTTTCGTGTTTCCTTCAAACTGCAAAGTGTTGAGTTTCTCCCAGTCATGATAATATCAGCAGTGCCTTTAAACACAGAGCTCCAGTCAGCAGTCCTATAACAGTCTATAACACACCTGCTGGATAGAACAACCTTAAACAAAGTGCCGCATTGATGTACGTTTTCACATCTGCATTCCTTCGCTCTGACACAAACCAGACCGAGGATCTCCAAAAGCTTGATGAGGTCAGGAGGGATTTATTTAAATTCCTCACGCCGTGTTCCCATCAATCGAACACCTGCATGAAACAAACGCAAGTGTACTCCAGGGATATACTTGAATGTTTGAAGAATTAGAAGAATAATAAAAAAATGTTGACCACATTGCAACAGGATATCAATCCGCGTCACTGAATGTTTAAAAAGGCCAGAATTCTCCCTGAATCACATTTTCTATCCACTGCACTATCACACCTATAATTATTTCAATGCCAGTTCCAGAGCAGAAATTATGTCTGAAGAGTACTTTAAACAGTTTGAAAGCGTTCCTGTTTTAGCGATTGCTTTTTCCATTGAGGTTAATCATTCTGTTATGTGTGAAAGAACCAGAAGAGTCCTAAATTAAACACTGACTACATTTACATGCACATAATATTCTGTTTTTTGCCCTTATTCCGAGGTCTGCAGCCCTGCAAACTGTCAGCTGGTTGGTTTGTGTACAGTAACCATAGCAACGCACAGAGCTGACCATAAGACAGGCAAGAGTAAATGTAAACAGGCAAGAGGCCGTAAACTGCAGTAAAAACCCTGATTGACACGCATATTCCGAATGTGCTGTATACATGTCCAAAGAATGCCTATAAAACCTGAATAACACCCAAATATCCCACATGTCTTAATTGGAAAATGCTATATTCGGAAAAAAAGCCTTATTCGGAATATCCAACCAGAATAAGCTGTTTACATGAACTGTATCAAATTCCGAATATTAATAATAATAGTGGAATATTGGTGTGCATGTAAACATCCTCACTATCTCCTGAAGCTCAGGCTACTCTTTGGTAAAGACAAACAGCTGTATCTAAAGGCCAAATCTGTCCGGTATATAGCTGATTGTGAACAGCTCTTAGGAAGGAAACCGTGCACCGTGCTGCCTTCGCTAAAGTCAGATTAAATGATGACGTGTTTTATGAAATATAATATCTGAGCAGTGGCTTTAAATGAACACCCGCCAAGCCGCCAACTAAGCCGCTAACTTACTAGCCAATTTGGCCGGTGATGAAGTAGTGATGTAGTACAAATCCTACATTTCCCATGAACACTATGTCGTACCCTGCATAGCTACGGTTCATAGTATACCATTGTCTGTATATTGTAGTAGCATAGTATACCAAAAGTGGGGAAGTGATTAATTCTCAGCATCAAATAGCCCCAAATCTGATTATTATTTGGTCCTGTGGTCTTCAAAAAATATGAGACTCATCCCCAGTTAACCTCTCAACACTCTCAATCACTGCTGGAATTAACTGTAGTAATATTAGAATAGGATAATGTACTAAACTCACAAAGGAATTACAAAAAGGCACAAGAACACAACTTATCTTCCTCCACAGTTCCTTCCTCTTTAAGCTTTGTTATTATCCTCACACCCAAAGGAAAAGTCTCACACACACGCACGCACGCACGCACGCACGCACACACACACACACACACACACACACACACACACACACACACACACACACACACACACACACACACACACACACACACACACACACACACACACACAGGCTAATGATAAACCCAGATGTAGCCTCGCCTCTTGGAGCTCTGATCCTGAACTGGAGGTGATGCAGCAAAGTGAAACCAAATGGTGCTCAACCGGACTAACTATGTGCACATATATTCCACGCAGCCCGCTGGCTACAACATGATCCAACGTGATGTCTGCACTGAAACCTAATTAGGCATTAAATGAGTTTAATGTTTAGTTTTCAGTCAAACTTATTCTAACTGTATTATAATTATTGGGGCTACATTGAACCCTGAGCACTTCATTCTTGTTGTTTATCCACCCGTATGTGGATGTCTGGGTCCAGATGAGCAGAATTATCATAGACTAAATCAATGATGTTGAACACATTTTGTTTGTCTGTCAGCAGGATTTTGGAAAAAAACTACTGGGCCGATTTCTATGAAACTTGGTGGAAGGGTGTAGCATGTGCCAAGGAAGAACCTCGGGGCAGATACACAAACTATTTTATAACTTTTGCTAACATTGTGAGATAGGGCATGGCTTTTTGGCGGTGATGCCCTTCTCATGTTTTCATTCTAGGCTGCAACTGTTGTAACCCGATCGTTCCATAGTACAAAGTATGACTCTGCAAAATACTCCATTAGGCGTGACGCTTTGGGCCTTACAGTAAATTCCAGCGCTGCTAAACATGATTTAAAACCCTGGTTACATTTTCAGTTGAACCATAGCATTGTAAACATGACATCTCCAACACACATTCACTGCGACATACTGTACGTCACAAAATGCATGGGATATGAGGGATTTCAGGAGATGAGTATCAATATACCATAATCTCCTGAAATCCCTCTTATCTCGTATAAATGGAGGAGTGAAGCCAGAACTGGTTCAGCAGGTACTGTATATTTAGGGTGTCTGAACTGTACAGCCTACAGACACTCTCTGTTAAACTGCCGTACATTATCATGTCAGTAGAAACACTCTCTGTAGAGTACATTGCCAGAAAGAGATTAAAGCTCACATCCTGTATGAAATCTGAACTATACAACCAGAGCCATTAAAACACCTCAGTGCATTTTTAGACCTGAATTATACCTAATTGTGCTGTGGAAGTGGATTTAAGATGTCGGTCTAACTAGTTCTTTGAACGTACACATGTTCCACCAAAACAACTTCCTTCCTGAGACTATTTTGCAGCGGCACTGTGGCTCCGTCTTTAAAGAAATGCCAATAAACCAGAGAAGGTTTTTCTCCCATCCAGGAATGCTGTGTGGACTAGCCAGACCCTCCTCTGTAGCGCTGTGGAGGAAGGTCTGGCATTGCGAGACTACTCTGCTGTCAGCTGAAAAAACGTGTTACACGCCGAGGGGAGAAGCGTGTGAAGAGGTGGTTGCATGCAAGCAGATATGTGAAAGTACACAGACGTCGTCCTCTTACAGTAACTATCGGGGCCCCTCCGAGATATTACAAACACCCATCAAACACACAGTCCTCTGCCACAAACACGGGCAGACACGCAGAGGACGGGAGGTGAAGTTGAATTTCAACAGCTTTAGTTTAAACACACACCTGACAGCGTGTCTGAGGCTGAACTCCGCTCTGCTCAGCGTCTAAAAGATACAGACTCAAACACAGATATGACATTTTGGAAAATGATTGCAGTCTCTGCTTACAGTGTAACTGGAGATCTCAAAGTCTCGGTCTGTCCTAAGGGATTCACCGAAATGGCATTTAAACTCTGAGCCAAGACACAAGCACATATTTTGGGCTGATAATGAAAATGATAATGAATAATGCGCTCCTCTGCTGCCTATTGTGACTGATATGTCACTTTAGTAATTCAACATTAATCCAGGTGATGGCTGCAAAGGGTAGGTATATATCTGGAAATGTTCCAAGGGAAGTTAAGCTCTGGAATTTGGGGAATCGTTTGGAAAGTTTGTACAATTTCAATATAAAAATCTTACCTTTTCATTGAGAACTCATTTGGTGGAAAATGCACATAAAAAAGTAACACTTATGGCATGTTAAAGTTAAAAGTATGTCCATTTAATTCAATTGTAACCATCCACTGCATTTAGCAGCATACTTTTCATCTTCTTTCATTACAGCATACACAGTTTGAACTTGTATGTAAGTTTTTTTTTCTAGCTTTTTACCATGTGGCTTGATTGATAGTGGTAACATTAGCTTGATTGAGCATACTCATTGAGGAGTTTTAATTCATCTCCATTCTTTCTTTATTGTAAAAAACATTTTTTTTATAAATGAGTTGTTACTTCAAACCCTAAGTTTGCACACAGTCCACATTAGCTGACTTGCTAGCTAGCGTTGGCTAACTTGCAGGGTTATGCCTATGTTCCCAGGTAATTCCCATAAATTCCTCTTACATCCCACGAAAGGTTTCCACCTTGAGTATTCCCAAAATTTTGCAACCCTAATCCTGGTCATGATACCTCTGTATGTCCTCGCTCTTCAACTGGTCTCCAAATCCAGATGTAAAATGAAGACAAAAGAATCTGTATGATCAGCGAGGTACAGTGATTTCATTTGTTTCCCAATCTTACATATTGTCATACAACCCTTGGGGAGAACGTGCCCCCAGATTGACTACCGCTGATTTAGAGTAGAGCAATAACCCAAAACAGAGCCACCTGTCGCTCTGTATCTACTGTCAAACGAATGACTGCTATCTTCAGGTTCAAAGTGTCAACCCTCCCAGCAGCAGTACATTCGCCTCTACTGTACATCAAACTATATGACAGCCCAACCACCCCTCCCCCCGTCTCCCTCTCCTCCCTCTAAATCCCTCCTTTCCTCCCAAATTCCCAACTCAATCATGTGCAACAACAGGCAAAGAGCTACATCACCGGCTTTCCAAGAGACCGTCTCCAGATACCTTCAACAAGTCCGTACAAGTGTGTGTGTATTCATGCATATGTGTGTGTGTGTGTGTGTGTGTGTGTGTGTGTGTGTGTGTGTGCATGCGTGCGTGCATGTTTGAGGCCGTGTGTTGGAGCAGGTAGACGTGTCTGTTAACCAAGACATTCGCTCATCTTTGTTCAGTCGAGGACACACTCGCACTACAAAATCCAGTCAAAACAATGTTGGTTTGCCACAAGTCTGTGAGTCATGACAGTGCAACCCTGTGTGTGTGTGTGTGTGTGTGTGTGTGTGTGTGTGTGTGTGTGTGTGTGTGTGTGTGTGTGTGTGTGTGTGTGTGTGTGTGTGTGTGTGTGTGTGTGTGTGCAACTCACGTTTCAGTAGTGTTTATGTATTAGCAGGTATTGCGTGTGAAAGCGTTTCACTTGTATGTGTGTGAGTTAAATTGTGAATAATGACCCAGATGGCCCCTCATACTGTATATGTGTGTGTGTGTGTGTGTGTGTGTGTGTGTGTGTGTGTGTGTGTGTGTGTGTGTGTGTGTGCGTGTGTGTTTGTTAAAGGTTGGGTATATCAGTATCCTACTTGTAGGGGTCATTGGGGTCCTTGGCGTTGCAGGCCTCAGCGTGTCCGTTACACACACAGCGTCCCCCGATGCTGATGTCTTTGATACTGTAGTAATACTGTAAAATAAAAAACAATACTAAACATGAGTTCTACATCTACAGATGGTGTTAATGTGCAGATATGCAGCGGCAAAGGCAGAAAAAAAAAGAAGACTGACTGCTGGTAAAGATGGATTTAAACCATGCTGGATTCAAACTTTTCCAATAAAAGGTCTAATGTTGTAATGTAATCAAAGACTATAATTTAGGTTAAAACTTCATCATTTTTTCTTCTTCTTTTGTTTCTTTCTGGGTTACCCTATAGATTATATAGGATAGGTAAGTGTATTAGTGTAATGTTCAAATCCGTCCCGATTGGTTGCCCTGTCTTACTCTGCGGGTGACAGTGGGGTCCCGGAGCGCCTTGCCCATCAGGTGTCCCAGCAGCGTGTTGGTCCTCAGGAAGCGGAGCCGGATGTTGGTGGCCTTGGTGAAGTCCCTCAGCACTGGGGAGTAGGAGAAGTTCATGGCCCCGGGCCGACCGTTCACCAGGGACACCACCACCTGGGACAGGAGGACAGACGCTGCATATCAGCTCACACACCCCAAAATATATTAATTACATCAGAGGGAGAGTATCAACCAAATTATACTCACAATACCTGCTCTACTGCATCATAATACTATACATAGACTATATATACTGTGTATAGTACATAATGTGCTTTTTGAAATTGCTCTGCATGCTCATTTCCTAGTTCAGTAACTATTTCAGTACGTTTATGAACAATTTTAGAGTGACAAAGATATGTGTGAAAACAGCTTGGTAGACTCTTTGGAATCTTGAAGATATTTAGGTCCTGATTCCACAACATGATCTCGATAGCAGCTTTGCAGTGCTTCAGCTGACTATTATTTCCATTATCGATTTATCAACGGATTATTTTCCCAACTAATCTATAATTTTTTTATCTTTGTGTATTTTTGTATATAAAATGCAGAAAACTTGTGAAAAACGTCTATCACAATGTCCCAGAGTCCAGTCCAAAACTTTAAGATATTCAGTCACATATGCAGCACATCCTTATGTAAAGTAGGTGGAATTAAGGAATGTTTGCTCGAAAAATGATTGAAATGATTTATCTATAATCATATCTGTTGCGGATAGGGATGTCACGATTCTCCAAATCCATGATTCAATTCAGTTTTCTATTTAAACATTTTTTTCAATGCCACAATAAGAGAAGGGTTCTTTGAGTTTCTCAGAGTTTACGAGGTGCAATTGAATGCACCGTTGGTTTAACACATGAATGCACAATGGAGTCTCGTCGGAGACCACATGCTTTACCTTTGTTGTTTGTTTCAATAACTCACTCACGGGGAAGGCAAAATGTTTCATGAAGCTGAGTTTGACACATGCTACCTGCCGGTAAGCTAACATTACCCTGTGTCTGCAGCTGCATGCTACCAACTTGTAAGCTAATGTTACCCTGTGTCTTTAGCTGCATGCTACCAGCTGGTAAGCTAACATTACTCTGTGTCTTCAGCTGCATGCTACCAGCAGGTAAGCTAACATTACCCTGTGTCTTTAGCTGCATGCTACCAGCTGGTAAGCTAACATTACTCTGTGTCTTCAGCTGCATGATACCAGCAGGTAAGCTAGTGTTACCCTGTGTCTTCAGCTGCATGCTACCAGCTGGTAAGCTAACATTACCCTGTGTGTTCAGCTGCATGCTACCAGCTTGTAAGCTAGTGTTACCCTGTGTCATTAGCTGCATGCTACCAGCTGTAAAGCTAACGTTACTCTGTGTCTTCAGCTGCATGCTACCAGCTGGTAAGCTAACATTACCCTGTGTGTTCAGCTGCATGCTACCAGCTTGTAAGCTAGTGTTACCCTGTGTCATTAGCTGCATGCTACCAGCTGTAAAGCTAACGTTACTCTGTGTCTTCAGCTGCATGCTACCAGCTGGTAAGCTAACATTACCCTGTGTGTTCAGCTGCATGCTACCAGCTTGTAAGCTAGTGTTACCCTGTGTCATTAGCTGCATGCTACCAGCTGTAAAGCTAACGTTACCCTGTGTCTTTAGCTGCATGCTACCAGCTGGTAAGCTATGCTGTGTCTGTTGTTTTTTTCTTTGGACGTGCACAAGTAGGCGAGGGTGGATAGAGAAAAAAATACTGGGGGAATTGCTGATTTCGCTGATTGATTTAAAATTAAAATTGTGACACCCCTAGTTGCTGGTTATGTTTCTGTCAATTAACTGACAAATTGTTTCAGCTCAACAGCTGTCGACCAAAACGCACACTCACCTCTCCATTTTCCAGTGGGACTATACGGGAGTATTCGGTGGTGCAGACAATGTCGTTATCATTGCTGATCCTCTCAATGGTCCTCTGTCCAAAACGCTCAATACAGTCTCTCTTGGAGGCTACACACACACACACACACACACACACACACACACACACACACACACACACACACACACACGAGAGAGAGAGGCAGAGAAAGGGGGGAGAGAAAAGAAAAGCTTCTAATCAGCCCAGCCACATATTTGCAAACGTGTGAACATCCTGAGCATTTTGTTGCATTTTAATGATGCGTCTCCGTGTGATAGTTAGAGGAGGGTCTCGGCTTGGTGGAGGTCTATATTTTACCCAATAGTCCTCCCTAAATATACCTCAGCTGCATTTTCAGCTTCACAACAGCTGGAATGCACAATCAGTAGCTCCAGTAGAACTAATCTCTGTTTAAACTAACACACCCAAACCAAAATATCTCATCAACATTCTGGTATACTGGGCATAAACAGGAGGCAGCGTGTATACTCCGCCCGTTGCTGGTAGTTGCCATGGTAACATTAGTAGCTTAGTCTCAGAGAACAAGACCTCATGAGTCAATCAGGAGGAGAAACGTTGGCGTCCGTGTCAGCATGGCCAAAGGTCTCCGTTTGGAGCCGTTGAGACTGAAACACAACCCCGCAGATTACCAACCAAAACGGGTCAGAAGTGTTTCCTAACGTCTCCGGTTTAGGGGCTTGGAAACGCCAGAGCAGGGGGAATAAGAGGGGGAAGCGCCAGAGCAGGGGGAATGAGAGGGGGAAACACCAGAGCAGGGGGAATGAGAGGGGGAAACACCAGAGCAGGGGGAATGAGAGGGGGACATTCCAGAGCAGGGGAATGAGAGGGGAAAACGCCAGAGCAGGGGGAATGAGAGGGAGAAACGGAGCAGAAGATATAAGTTTTAAAACTAAAATGTAGCAATGTCAATGTAGCCTAACTCTGTATAACTCCTTTTAAGCCAACCCTTACTGTAAACCTTAATCTGATCTAATTCAATATTAATCTAGAATTATTTTTTTTAATGTATCAATTATGTAGGTACAGCAGCCCTGAATGGCAAGTTTTGTTGGGCATTGTTGGGCAAAATGCAACTTACAAAAACCAAAGATATCCAATTTATGGAGATGAAAAAGCAAATCCTCACTGTTGAGAATCTAAGTTGATCCAATCTTGCATAGTCCCTGACAAAAAAACGACACTATTTTCAGATTTTTTCACACAATTCAGCCACTTTAACAAAATATGACCAGCCTGAAGTCTAAAAGGTGGGTTAAGTTCATCTCATCTCATTTCATCTCCTTGTATAAATGTTGGCTGCTCGGTCTGGCTCCAGAGAAACAACCATCTGTCATTTCACACTGTATAAGCGTGTGTGGCACTTTGAGGCTGCGGCTTGTTTAAGTCACGATGTTTCTTCATGAAGACGCAGCGGTACGTTCCTGGAATACTTCCCCTTTATCTCCGCCGTGGGCCCTTGGCACAGAAGAAGAGAGAAAGACCACGAAAACAAGACAAAGAAGAGGAGGGACGGGTGACTTTATAATGTCAAGATGTCACTGTCGATTATTAGAGTGTGTGCGTGTGTGTGTGTGTGTGTGTGTGTGTGTGTGTGTGTGTGTACTGCTGACAGCTGCAGCAATTAGTTGAAACTAAAACTGACAAATAGGTTTACAGCTTTGAGGCCCACACTAATTTACTCTGTAGTACCACACACACACACACACACACACACACACACACACTTCACACACTGCCTTTGTAAAAAAGCTCTACAGATACTGTAAAGTATATCTAAAACAAATGTTACTTTTACTGAATTGTTGGGGTTAAAAAGAATAGGTTCTCAGCAGGTGGGAGGTGATCTTAAGTAGCCGCGTCAACTTGAGCCGGCTCGGGGTGACAGTTGGCACGCCTGGCCCTTGTCCTGGCACCAGAAGATTTTGGGGATGCACACTGAAAGTAGTGACAACTAGCCCCAACTAGCAGCATTTTAAGTCTCATCATTTGTCAGTCCAGGAACCAGGTGGACCAGATTTAGGAAGCTTCTGGGCCACGAATGTTCGACTACCTGACAAAATGGTTCAGAGTGAATAAACTAGACTACACAAAGCGTAGTTTGGTCACATATTAACGTTACACATGGTTGTAGATAGCAAACCGGCTGGCTAAATCAAAGAGTTTAGAAGCTAAGTTCCTGGCTACACGTAGAGAGGTAGCATTGGACAGGTTGGCCACCTGTGCAGAACACAGGGTTGTGGCAGAGACTTTTGGTGTCAGTGAGACAACCGTCCACCGCTGTGTGTATGCGGTGTGCAGGGCCGTACCATTCAAGCTGTTGAACCAATTCGTCAGTATACCCGACGTGGCTGAGGCCCAGGCTACAGCGCACCGCAACTCCACCACGAGTGTACGGCGCCCTGGATGGGACCCGTATCCCGATCCTTCCCCTGTCCGATGGATACCGGGACTATAGTCATGTGACTTACACGTTCGCTACGTCACAAGTTATTCGGCAAAAGCTGTTGCCATCTCCCATTTTGCACGTTAAGTCTTTTTTGAAAAACGCAAAAAAAGCGAGCAGAAAAACTTTTTTTGCCGTTTCCGTATTCCATTTTCCGTTTCCATATGCGATACTTCAAAATGCGCATAAAAATACGTTGATGGAAACGGGAGTCCCTGTGAGTCCACTGGTATATAGTGTAGTTTTACTGCAGTTATGTACTCACAAGCATTCTGAGAACAAGCTGTAAAGTTTAACGACTTCACCTTGAAGAATTTCAGGTTAAAGATATCCATCAAACTCAAGATATTTCATTTCTTTGCCATCTATAGGACACCTGGGGCATCTTACAATACTGCAAATAACTGCCCACACACACACACACACATGCACCCTCTTCGACTACAAGCTGCGACCTGTTAGCAGACATGCCTGGAATTCCCCCTGCAGCCCACCTGGACTGACAGCTGCCACAGCCAATCAGATGGCAGCTCTAATGATGTAATCCCCTCCCCCCACCTCCCTCGGGGCTGCTGTTTAACTCTAAGATTAGAGGGAGAATTAAGGAGAACCCTAGGGGAGGTTAGGAAAGCATGAAGTGATGAAGATGGAATCTGACTCTGTTTGCTCCTAATAACCAGAATAACATCTGGAGGCACACATGCATTGTATAGGTGAATACATAGGCGTAGATTTCAGGGGGTGGGGGGGTGCAGGGGATGTGTGTGTCCCCCAATATTTAGAAGAGGTAGATTTGTCCCCCCTCATAAGACAACCCCCCTCCCCAAAAGAGGCAAAAATAACCTTTCAGGGGGCTCGAAAAGTATTGGAGAAACAAGAATTGTGTCTACTTTGCAATATCTTTTGTGATTTCATGTCTTTTATGATGATTTTTTGTAGAAACTTTGGAGGTCTTGTTCTCTGACATGAGAATGCAGGAAATGAAGATTGACGCTCAAAATGTTGTGGGGTCCCATGTGTGTCCCACCCAATGTATTATATATATATATATATATATATATATATATATTCACCCAGGGGCGTAGGGCTCGTTTCAACATTAGGGTATATATATATATATATATATATATATATATATATATATATATATATATATATATATATATATATATATATATATGTATATAATATATGTTTCTACTCACAGGCGAAGTACTGCCAGGGCTGGTAGGTCTGCCCAAAGTCCACGGATCTCTCCAGAACCCAGAGGTCCGGACGGGGAGAGTTTGCAAACTTGATCAACACGTAGGCCACGTGGAAGACCTGCAGAGACACAGAGATGAAGACACTGACATTATTCACATATTCAGACACAGTTGGCACCGTTGGGTTAGCTCTGAACATGTCTGATGATGAAATATGAGAGTAGTAACTGCAACACTGGAAACAAGACCTCTGAAGTAGAAACAACCACACTGACATACCCATCAACAGCACAAATATATTCATAGTTCTACAACTCTGGTCTTGATTACTGTCATTGCCGGGCTGCAATTATGTATTGAAACAAGTTCTTTGTTTGGATTTGAAAGGAAAGTAAATGTGCATTTAGAAAAGAGGATATCAATTCCTAAATTAATTATTTCAAATTATATCAAAAAATACAATTGCAGTGAAATATAATCTGTCAGTTCCTTATATGTTTGCACTACTGCTACATCCCGCAGTGCCCTGCTACGTCTGGATATGCCCTGCTATGCCCTGCTATGCCCTGCCACATCCAGCTATGCCCTGCAGTGCCCTGCTACACCCTACTATGCCCTACTACGCCCGGCTATGCCTTGCTGCGCCCTACAGCGTTGTGTCCGAGGTCTATCATTGGACACATCCAGACCACAGATGTCTGACGGAAACATACACGCCCACTTGTGTGAGAAGAAAGCTACGGTTGGAAGGACAACGTGGTAGGAAACGGGACAAGCGGGCTGGGTTTAGGAAAAGAATAACGGGGTTGGGTTTAGAAAACGGGACACGCAGGACCCGATCCCCGGTCTCCTGGGTGGAAGTCCGGATTTTCACCCTTTCATACTACTCACTACGCCGTAAATTGACACGCAACAACAAGTTCAACTTTTAGCTTCTCTTTGTCACCCCGTCCGAGAAAAAACACACACACACTCTCTAATCACCTGTGATCGCCACACTTCCTTCTTGTAACAGACAGTTCTGTCAGAGGTGATGACAACACACAAAACAAACACACGCACGCACGTACACACACACACACACAAAGACCTGCAAAAACTAGCACTACTCCATCACTGGGGAATGCCATGCAGTGTGTGTTTCAGGCTGATGAGAGAGAAGAAGGATGGAGGGAGGGAGGGAGGGATGAGGAGGAGGGGGGAGGAGGGGTATGGGGGAGGGGCATGTCATCTTTCCCTGTTGACAGAAGAGAAGTTTTTCCATCCATCTCCATCCATCCAACCATTCACAACTTTGTTACCGCAAAGTTCAGGGATCAACCCTGTCACAATCACAATCATTCACTCGGCTCACTTTTTTTGTACGTATATAGTATGGTAGAAAGAAAGTAGCCAGAAAAAGCCCTTCAACATGTATATCCCAACTCTAAACTACAAAGAGAGCACGGACTCGTAACAGACTTTTATATCCACTTTAGTACAGAAGATTGTCCTGTTAAAGAAGGGGATTCCTTCTTCAGACACAAATAAAGGCTTAACTAAAGGCACTGTGTGTATATAAGCACGTGTGTGTGTGTGTGTGCGTGTGCGTGTGCATGAGTGTGTGTCTAAAGGACTAGAAACAGAAAGCGAGGCCCCTACACGCCCCTCGGGGGCCCAATGAAGACAAACCCAGAAGCATTCCTGTGATTCCAGGGTGGACGTCGGACCAGCTCACAGCACCTGACTTTGGTTTCTAAGTGAAAACACACGCGACTGAACGTGCAGAGAGATCAGAGGATCTGCTCTGAACTACACCGCTCTAGTAGGCTCTGATCCATGTTCTTAGTTGAATGCTTGTTTTTATGTTTGCACCATACAGTAGCACTTTTAATTTCGTTGTATGTGCTTTCTCTCTCAGCTGTCTGTCTCCAGGTCTCAGTGGGAGCACGCACGCACGTTTCTCTCCAGCATGCACACACACACACACACCCCCTCCACAGGATTTATGGATTAGTGGTCAGCCTCCCAGGTCAGCCTTCCCTGAATTGCCTGTCAATCCCACCAGTCGGACTGCCATTGCCATGGCAACGGGCAGCCAGCAACAGGTCAAACTAGGGGGGAGAGAATAAGAAAGAAAGAAAAAAAAAAAAAAAAGAGTTTTTCTTTTTGGATAGTGGCAGACAAACCGCTCTGAAATAAACTGGAGTCAGTAAGTGATGACTCAGGGTGGAGGCAGCGCCCCCCCACCCCCCACCCCACACACCCTCCCACTCACAACTCAGCTATCAAAGACGCCTCCCCGTCACTCGCTCTACCACACACTCCACACACACACACACACACACACACACACACACACACACACACACACACGCTGGCCCTGCTATTCTCTTAAAGAGATCGACGCACACACACCAAGGCACAAGTATAAACTTCAGGCCTGACCTAGGCTATGCAGGACCATAAATCAGAAGTTCATGTGAGTCGTAATGGACCTCTTTCCAAGGGGGGTGAGTGAGCCTCCACAACGCATACCTCCTATGGGGAGATTCTGATGCTACCAAGTAATCACATCCCGTTAGCATCCCATTGACTCCCATTCTTTTTGGCGTCACTTTGACAGAGAATAACTTTACATCTGAAGCGTTTAAAGACTCTATTTGTCCGTTGTTTAATTCTAAAGAAACACAACAATGTATAAAAGGCTCCATTACCTTGTACCTCACACTTTTATAAAAAACGATTGTGTCATAACTACGCGATTTACTGTCACACAGTAGAGGAATTACCGTATAGTACTATGGTATAGTACAGGAGAAGCTCTCAGGCAGTTTCCGGCTTCTCCATCCAACCTGACACACACCTGCTAACACACGCTGGTCAAGACGTATAAGAATTATCAAAATGTAATGTGTACTGTGTGCATATGTCCAAGGAATGCAGGTGTGTGTGTGTGTGTGTGTGTGTGTGTGTGTGTGTGTGTGTGTGTGTGTGTGTGTGTGTGTGTGTGTGTGTGTGTGTCTGGCCCCTGGCTGGTTTAATAATTGTACACATTCCTCGGTGGCACCACATTCCCGGTGCCTCAGGTAACCATGGAGATAAGACAGGAGGCACAATAAAAAAAAGAAAAGAGGGAAGGGAAGGATGGAGGGATGAAGGAGGGATGAAGGAGGGAGGGAGGAGGAGAGAGATAAGATCCAACACAAACTTGAAATGTCACCTATTGAGACACTTTATAGAGAGAAAAGGTTGTGGCTGAATCCACTCTGTGTGCATATTTATTAGATATTATAGGAATTTGATATTTCATTCATCGTGTAATTTGAGCGTGTCAAATTTGTTAAAAGGCCAAATAATCGGTAGCTGCAGCCCTCCTCTTATCCATGAACTGCATCGGCTAGAAAGCACAGTACACATGACATACCTGCTGCTAAAAGGTGACTTCCCTGTAAAATGAAGCACACTGCTGAGTGACTCTCTGATTTCCTATTACACCCAAACGCATCACTTCTGTCACATGAATATCCAGTTAAATCGATGTCTTCGGTATTCAAATGTGCCTCTGGGACTTCAAAGATCTCACAGCTGAGGAAGCCCACATCTGGATCGCCATCAAAATAATCCAATCAACTGCTCTCTGCGGGGCGGCTGCAAGTCATGAGCACAAAATCCCAAAGCATAAAGTAATATGATTACTAAAATAAATCTAATAAATCAATCGTAACTCAATGGAGGACAAAAAAAAGGGGGCGGGATGGATGACAGGAGAAACAGATGCAGGGGTTGAAATGAGGTCCAAGACAGAAAGACTCGGAGAGGAAATGAGTGTGTGTGTGTGTGTGTGTGTGTGTGTGTGTGTGTGTGTGTGTGTGTGTGTGTGTGTGTGTGATATCAGAGTATCAGTGTGTGACAGAGAGACAGGCAAAGAAAAGAAGCTGTGAAATGTCCCCGTCAGAAAACCACAGCAGAAAAAACACAGAGCTGCCAGTCAATGATGACATCAGCGACAACACTGTGTGAATTTGGTGTGTGTGTTTACTGATCATGTGCCTTTTTCTTTATCTGTAAATCTAAGTAATATAGCTGCTCTCTTGTCTGTAGATAACATGTGTGTGGGGGAAATAGATTGGTCTAATCTGATTGAGGAGGACCTTAAAGAATACTATATTCAGTCTGACATCGTGTTGAGTAACACTGAATTACCTAAAGATTCCATTGCATACTATGATATTAATTGTAAGAACATGGTATTGAGCTGTGCTCCCTGTATGAGAATATTGTGAAGTCCCTCCTGGTTTCAAGCAGGCCTCTGTATAAGACACACAGATTATACAAAGTCAAGCCAGGCTGGAATGACTGTGTGGAAGAGATACATGCTGAGGCAAGAAGGGCCTTCAAAGCATGGGTTGAGTCTGGCAGACATAAACATGGTCCCTTATTTGAATATAAGAAACATGTAAATGCAAAGTTTAAATATGCTCTACGTTTCATTAAGAGGAATGAAAACATTATGAGGTCTGACTCTCTTGCAAGGAAGCTGCAATACAATAGTCCTATTGATTTCTGGAAAGAAATCAAAAGAATGCATAATTGTAAAACATCGTTACCAACGAACATTGATGGTGTCAGCGGCTCAGAGAAAAATGACTCAGTTAGCAGAAACATTATTATGAGCTGTTTAACTGTGTTAAAAGTAACTCCTTTACAATGGGTAACATTGATAGTAATGAAGACGTGACTGTTTACCCTCAAGAAATATATGATGCAATTATGATGCTAAAAGATAATAAGGCATGTGGTATGGATAAGATATCTGCGGCGCATTTAAAACTTGCAAGTATTTGTTTTACTGGGTTGTTAGTCCATGGTATTTTACCTGATTCTATTTTATCTGTCACATTAGTGCCTATCATCAAAGACTAACAGCTTGGATAATTACCGGCCCATAGCTTTGGCCAGTATTTTACCAAGGTCTTGGAGAGGACTATACTGAATAGGCTGGAAGAGTTTGTCCTGACCTCTGACAACCAGTTTGGCTTCAAACCTAAACATGGCACGGATATGTGTATTTTTGCCTTAAAGGAGGTCCTAGATTTGTATAATAGGCATAATTCCACAATTTTTATGTTTTATTCATGCCTCTAAAGCCTTTGAATGTGTAAATCATGAGAAGCTATTCTACAAATTGCACAACAGAGGGGTTCCCAAATATCTAGTGAGGATCTTGGCTTTCTGATATGCTCATCAGTCAATGTATGTGAAATGGGGTAACTCTATGTCTGCCCCATTCAATGTAAGCAATGGAGTTAGGCAGGGAAGCATTTTATCTCCCTTTCTTTTTAATCTTTATATGGATGATCTATCAAAGCTGCTAAACAACTGTGGAACAGGCTGTATGTTTGGGGACACCATTATCAACCACTTGATGTAAGCAGATGATCTGCTCATTCTTTGTCCATATAGTGCTGGCCTTAAACAGTTACTAAGGGTCTGCCCCCAATATGGCTCAGACTTTGATATTAAGTACAATTCTAAGAGTAATATTATGATTGCTAGAAGCAGGGAGGACAATAAACTTTAATTTCCTGCTTTCTCTCTGTCTGGTACTGTCCTTAAAGTGTGTGATTCTGAGAAGCTAAAACCAGCATGTAGTATTTTAAGCTGGTAGATGGATTGAAAGAAATAGCTCATTATAAGAAATGCCAAATGCATTCTCAGTCAGTCAACTCACTGATTAGTTAACTTACTTATATTCGTCACTATGAACGGAATCTAATTGGGCTGGAATCACTCTACACTGTGCTTTTCAATCAGAGCTCACACACTGCCGCAGACAGGGTTCTGACATCACACAGCACCAACAGATGTTCAGGCGCGCGTGTGTGTGCGTGTGTATGTGCGTGTGTGTCTGTGTGTGTGTGTGTGTGGAAACGCGTGTGAGTTTTTTCTTAACAGAAAGCCTGGCGGATGGGCAGATTATTCTGGCGTCGTGTGGGCGTCAAGAGAGAGAATGAGAGAGAGAGAGTGTGTGTGTGTGTGTGTGTGTGTGTGAGTGAGGTTGATAAGAGACATGAATAAGGAAATAAAGTAAAGCAGTAAAGAAGAGACAGAGCTACAGCTGCATCTGGCAATAGAGATTTAATTAAAGGACCATTCCGTGGTCACAAGTGTTTTCTGCTTGTTTGTTGCATTCCTTCAATCCTTTGTTAAGAAAAAAGTGATTATTTTTATAGATGTATAAAGCATAACAATACATATCCCACAGGTCATGTATATACATATATATACTGTGTATATACATATATATACATATATATATATATATACATATATATATATATATATATATATATATATATATATATATATATATATATATATATATATATATAAGGGCAGCTCCCTTTTAGTCGATTAGTCGACTAATCGGTGGTTTTGGTCTTAGTCAACTTAGATTTCTTTAGTCCATTAGTCATGTTTGATACTTTTTTCATGCTGAATGACTTATTTTCAAAGAAACGTACGAGTACATCTCTGGTAAACACAAGAATTAAAGTGATGCTTTAACATGACTCTTTGTGGAGATCTGTCGATTAAATCAACTAATCGATTAGTCGGTACAATTGAATGAGTGTTAGTCAACTACGAATTTCTTCAATCGAGCACAGCCCTAATATATAGACAGTATAAGGCATAAAGCATAAGGCATATATATTGGCATAAGGCATATATATATATATATATATATATATATATATATATATATATATATATATATTATATATATAGGTGTCAAGCCTGCTAAAAGGAATGGATGAATTGATTTCTATTCAACGGACATTCTTTTAGTCAATTTCAGTTCAATTAACAGTTTCAGTGGTTTGGTAAGCAAAAATGCCAAAACATTCACCATGTCCACCTTCTTAAAAGTAAGGAATTGCTGCTTCTTTCTGTTTTATATGAATCTACATCACATCTACAATTGAAGATGCTTCATACATTAGGAGGATGTAAAAAAACGTGGAACGTTCACTCATCCATTCACTCCACTGACTCTTCTTCTTATCTGTCAGTCAGTGTGTAATCTGTCTCACTGTGTCTCTGCAGACAGATGCACTGGTGCCAGACTGAGGAGCAGCTGCTGTGATCTCACACACACACACACACACACACACACACACACACACACACACACACACACACACACACACACAGTAGAAGTAAGAAGTTGATTAACTTCTTGCACAGTGTATCAGTGTGGAGAGACAGCAACTGCTGTCTGTGTGTGTGTGTGTGTGTGTGTGTGTGTGTGTGTGTGTGTGTGTGTGTGTGTGTGTGTGTGTGTGTGTGTGTGTGTGTGTGTGTGTGTGTGTCGGGCTTGGACAGCTCCCACAGAGCGAAGGTCATTCCTCACATTCCAAGTCAATCTCAGTGTCTCTCTTGTACCTCCCTTTCCTTTCCTAATCCTCCCTGAACATGTACTGTATTCACCCATACCTCCCTTTCCCTCTCTCCCTCTCTCTTTCTTTCTTTCTTTTGTTTGTTCCAGGATCATGTTCAGAACGGCTTGTGATCACAATGCCCTGACGCATATGAAAGAAGGGAACGGATAATACTTTGAGTAAAGTCCAGTCGGCTTTACTGGAAAACAAATAGCATTGTATGTAGTGCTGTACAGAATGTCATTGTTTAACATCCAAAGCTTCTATTGAGCTTTTCTGATGAAGTTTTAAACAGCTGTAGTCACACTTTATGATGTCATCACCTTAAAAAAACAAAAAAAACTAAATCGCTCTGGAGTTACTGGAAATTCTGAAAACAATCCTACGCAGCAACCACAGGAATCTAATTCTACAAATAGCGTTGTAGTAATAATATTAGTGTAGCCTAATCTTTATCTGCAACTGTGCAGAAATACCAGGTTTAAACAAAATGGATAGATATGCAAAAAAAAATAAAAATAAAGCTGTACATTTAAATGTTGATATGGAGTTTGGATCGTATGCATATGAATCAGTTCATGATTTCAAATCTGGTCCAGGTATGTCACGATTGATTAATTGATTTTTAAAGGACAATTCTGGTGCTAAATGACCCTAGGGGTTAATAACATATGTGTACAGAGTTGACCGTCCTCTGGGATCTGTTTTCATGCTAATCGAATGCGTCTCTAGTTTTAAACAAGTTACCGCACATATGTTATTAACCCCTAGGTTCCTTTTGCGCCGGAATGGTCCTTTAGTTGTTTTAATCAACTCAAATTAACTTTTCTTCCTCAGTCAAAGCTCTGACCTGCTGCGCAAATCCAGTCAAATCTCAAAAGGTCTATTCCATTTTCATTCTTGTAACGGAGCTATGCTGCTCCAAACATCACCACCATTTGGATTTGGACACTGGGATTTTTGCTCCCATGGAGGAACACACTAAAGAGACCAACGTTAGTTAACAAGTGGCTAATTATATATGCATGTGCCAATAAGGAGAAGGAAGAAACCAACAAGTGCCATTTTAGCACTGTACGCCTACCATCCACCAGAAGACTCTGAACAGACCTTGAAAAGTCTGACACCATCTCACATCTAACGTTAAAGACTGTCATGACATGTAAAGACTGGGGATTAGAGGTCGACCAATTAATCGGTCGGCCGATTTTTGGCATTTTTTTACATAATCGGCATCGGCCAATATCCCAGTATTTTAAGCCGATTAATAGGCAGGCGCATCTGCGGGCAGCCTAGTGTTAAAAACATGAATAGGCGACATTTTTTACAGCGCACTCAGACCAGCTGCCTCCAGCCCCTCCCCTCGTTAATTCTTGCGCTGTGTGTCTCGCACAGTCACTTCAGGCTCCGACGCTACCGTTAGTAGTAGCTAGCATATTGCTGGTGTTCTTGCCTTGGGATTAACTGTACTAATAAAACCGTACAAAACACCGCGGCCACACCGCTGTGGAAGCTCCCCGAATGTCATTTATCAAAGCCTGGTTGTTACCCCTGTGCGTGACAGTCTCATCCACTCCTATAACGGAGCTAACTGGAGCTAACCGCTAACGGAGCTAATCGTTGCTAACAGAGCCTTCAGTTCTCCGTGCCTGTATCCATTAACTGCATCTATGGACTCGAGCATGAATAAAACCCTTACTTTTATTAAATTGGCTGGACGAGTTTTAAATTACAACTCAGAGTTTTGATCCTAATGAGTGCAACAGGACATGTAACAGTAGGATCCCCAAAACACAGATACAACACTTCAACAAATGAACAATGATCTAACAAACAAGGTGAACAAGAATTGACTTTAGATAACCCTAGTCTGATTTGATTCAACAGGAGTTAGGTGGAAATAGTGTTGAGATTAATAATAACGTGTCACTTTCTGTGAAGATGTGCAGATTTGTATTCTCAGAATTTAATAAATGCTGCTAAGTACACTAAACTTTTTTTTTTCATTTACAAGTTTATTTGACAATGTTTATTTTCTTCTTACCTGTTTCGTTTATTTAATATATTTTTCATATATTATTTATACAATATACAGTATGTTTTTAAATTATACATTTTTAATTGAAGTATACAAGTGTAGATTGGTGAAGTGTTCAATAAATGTTTTTGTTGAGAAATTCTGTGTATATTAGTGTTACATTTTATCTTTCAAATAGAGGTTTAAAAACAAGCACATATCGGCCAAATATCGGGCAAAAAAAATCGGCAGCATTTATCGACCATCGGCTGACCCTGATTTCTAAAGATCGGCATCGGCATCGGCCAGAGAAAACCCATATCGGTCGACCTCTACTGGGGATCTTGCAGGGTCACACCCTGCAAGACTACAACTAGGTTTGTTTTGAAAACCGCCAGCTGACTTTTGACTGGGTATGAGTTTTATGACCACCTTACACCAAACGACGGGAGAGCGCCCCGACTCTAGCAAGACTCTCAGGATTTCATTCAGATATTGGAAATTAGTCTGCGACGGTTGAATTGCTTGAAAAGTCGATTGGCGTAAGGTCGGCTCCCTCTCTCTCCAGGGGTTGGGGACTGTCCATCTACTCCTCCTTCAGAGTCCCAGGATAGAATTCCTGACAAAGATTCCTGAGGGAAGACTCTCGCAGTGCCTCTTAGATTTCAGTGAGAACATTTTCTGACAGTTTTGGGTTTCGCAGTTTAAACCAAGACGCCTCTATAAACGTGTCTTGTTAAATTCTAAGGGCTGAAAACGATACCGTGTCTATCAAAGCAGAGGCTTTGACTTTTCCACTGGGGACTGATTTATCCTCCAACAAAAGTGAGAGGCTCACAGGGCTTGGCGGGAAAGAGCTAAGGGTTCAGAACTGTACGCTTGAAAAGGACTAGTCCGTACAAAAGTGTCATCTGAAAGTTCGTCATCAGCTGAGGGCCACTCGAAAGATGGGGTGAAACGCCTGCTGGCGTACAAAATGGCAAGATGTGATGAACTCTACAAATGGATATATAATAAGTTGGATTTGAGCCTAGGGGTTTTGCCAATAATTGGCATATGAAGTTCAAAACCACTGTTCAATTTTCCTTCTTCAACGCTCCATAAAATAAGACATTTGACCCCGTTTGAAGTCAGGCTCATCTATCTATTACTATATTTATTATCTCCACCCAGGAGTCGCAGGCCTGACAGAGATAATTGCACAAATATATCCTTCAAAAAGGGACAGTTCACCCCAAAATCAAAAATACATATTTGTCCTCCTACTTGTAGTATTCATCAATCTAATATTTGGTATGAGTTGTCCATTGTTGAAGATATCGGCTGGAGAGATGTCTGCCTTCTCTCCATTATGATGGAACTAGATGCACCTCGGCAGTGACACTTTATTGGAAGGGCTGTGCATAAGACTGACATGATAACGTCATAACTATGACATGACACCTGTCATGAACATGAAGGAGTCTTTATGAATGTTCATAACTGTTGTCATTAAGTGTCATTCGGTAAATTATGACACTTTCATTGAAAAAGTTAGCATTGTTCGAATTGTTGGGGTTATGACAACTTGCCATTAATGAAGACAACCATGTCTTTGTTATGACAACTTGACTTTACCTAGTCATAAATATGTCATGGCAGGCCTAAGTATCAAACTTTAAGAAACTATTTAGCTAGTCATTAAGTGGTGGGTTTTTACATTGGCTGTCATGAGACCATTATAACGGTGTCATGACTAATATCCATGACCTCAAGTCAAGTGGAACCATTTGGACTTGTCATTAAGATGTCTTAAAAGTTATAAAACCAGTTTGGCGACAGGGAATGCAGTACCGAGGTGAGTTTTGGACAGATATTGTTAGCTTTAGGCTAGCTGCCGTTAGCTAGTTAGCTTGATTCGTCTTCTTTTCCCAGATATGTAACCCTGGAACTAGACATTATCTACACGCCTGTAAATGAAAGGTAGAGAAACCCCGACCAACACTTAGAGATCTGTACTTAATAACAGCCTACATGTTCCCAATAACCACCTTCATATTCCAACTACACACTTCTGCCAGGTGGCATTTGGCTGCCCCGAGGCTACAGATGTACAGAGACAACGTGCACACCTTTACCACCTATACATTCATGCAGCCGGCCCATACACGCTCAGCCAGTGCTCTCAGTGTTTCTAAAACCCTTCTCAGAAATGTTCAGGAATTACAGACACTCTGTCTTCATCTTTCCATCTTTCCATAGAGAGGCAAAGTCCCTCCCCTTCCTGTGGACCCCATGGGACCTTCTTTTGGAGAAAGAAAATATGTACAGTAGTGAACGGGGAGAGACAAATCATGAATCACACATATAAAGTTAGTCAAATTCATCGTATTTCTAGCCCCGCCCCCGTATATTGCAAAGTGACACTGGCACAACAAGAGCTGTTGCATAATACACAGAATTTCAGATCAATCAACCATATCTACTGGGCATCCATATGTCTACCCTTGGACCACTAGACAATCCTGGGAATTACAGACTTCCCGGCTTGGTAGGGAACGCAGCGCTAGAGAGGAGGAAGTCTAGGAATAGGGGAGTGGGTTGTGAGAAAAGAAAAGTAGACGTGGAGAAGATAGGAGGAGAAGGACGAGGAGAGCGATAAAAGATAAGAGAGATGGACTGCTGTCATGGAAACACTCACAGAGGCTTCTTCTCAGAAAAGACGGAAGGAGGAAGGGAGGGGGGGGGACAGAAGACAGAGAGAAAGGGAGGACTGAAGATGAGATGAGCTACTGTCATTGGAGAGTTTAGCTTGATGCATTTGAAATAAATAAGTTTTTGTATGAAATGCGCATACGTACAAGCTCATATCTTCCATTTTTTACAGTGCATTTTTGCGTCGTAGCTTTCCAACCATACAAACTTGCATTTAAATATTCATACGTCAAACTACACTTGGAGCAAAGCATGCAATATGTCAACACACATCCAAACCATTAACTTGCCTTTATTATCCCGCCATAGTATTACAACAATCGTACACAATGTTAAATTATTTTGCTATTTATTGTCTATATTGTCTATATTGTCTATTATCTCAAATGCACCTTCAGTTGTGGCCCTCACGCTTTCATTGTATGGGGCTCTGTGCAATGACAATACAGGTTTATCTTATCTTATATGGCTGAACAACCAACCTTGGTTGTTCATGCCCAGATAAACAGAAAGAGACAGAGAGAGAGAGAAGCTGAGAGGAAAGAGAGAAAGATGATAGAAGAGTCTTAAGGTAGGAGAATAAACGAGGAGGAGAAGGAGGTGAAACAAATAGAAGAGGCCTGGAGGAACAGCTTATCCTCCGGCTTCTTCTACAGATTGACAGGTCAACATCCCAGCAGGATGTGGAAACTCCTGCACAGTGTGTGTGTGTGTGTGTGTGTGTGTGTGTGTGTGTGTGTGTGTGTGTGTGTGTGTGTGTGTGTGCGCGCGTCTGTCTGTCTGTGTGCATGTGTGTGTGCCTGTACGTATGGGTATGTGTCTGTCTGTGTGTGCGCGTCTGTCTGTCTGTCTGTCTGTCTGTCTGTGTGTGTGTGTGCGTGTGTGTGTGTGCGTGCGTGCGTGTCTCTCTCTGTCTGTGTCTGTCTGTCTGTCTGTCTGTCTGTCTGTCTGTCTGTCTGTCTGTGTGTGTGTGTGTGTCCTGTACTTCTATCTTAGACCTTGAGAGGGAGGAAATTTTTTGAAAAGTGAGGACATTTTGTCCGGCTCCTTGCCTCCGAGACAAATTCCTTGTGTGCCCAAACAGACTTCCCCAGAAAAAGCAGATTGTGAGTCTTTGCATGGCTGTTTGAGGGTTGTTTAAGACCCTAAAGCATTTCTTCTCGTTGAGTTGAAAACAACAAACGTGATTATTAATAGGTCTGTGAGTGCAGATGATTATTGCATCACTTGGCCCAGTTTGGTCAAATCTCGATCAGCGGCGTTTGAGATATTGCACCCGACACAGGGACAATGCAACACATCATTTTGGACTTTTCAGTGTTATTCTGAAAAAACTTTGGAAAGATGTACGTATCATTCAGTCACAATTTCATAAAAATCTCATAAGTCATAACCAACAGAGAAAAATCCCAAAACAAGAAACTACCGGGACACACTTGTTCCCAATTTGGGCGCATTGGATTTTTTTTTTTTTTAAATCTGCCAAAGTTAAAGATAACTGACACCAAAAAAGGAGGCCAGAAGGAGGAGGAAGGGATATTTCCTCTCCTGTCACCTTGACCTTCTCCACGTTTCTGAGCCACTCCTCCTTTCATGTGTTCCCTCCGTCCCTGATTATAACAGACAGCTGGGGCAAATTCCATAATTAGTGGAGAAAGGGAGGAGGAGGAGGAGTGATAAGGGGCGAAAGGGGGGGAGTACGGGTTGTCCTAATGAAGAGAGAGATGGAGGAGGAGGAGGAGGAGAGGAAGGGGAGTTTGTAGAAACTCTTCAAAGCTGAGAATTACATTCAGCCTCATCAGAGTCACCTGTCATCTGACATTTCTAAAAATGTATTCTTTTCTAAGAAGAACGCACATCACATGGCGGTGCCGCGTAAACGCAGTTCCCTCACCACTGATAAAAATCATGTTTTGCGGGACACAGCAGACGAGTCCGATGCATGCTGCAGATTTTGCTTTTGTTTGCATACTGAATGCTACATTTCGGCCCGATCAGTACACACTGCTACAAAAAGTGGGCAGTTTGACTACAGCCAGCGTTGTGTTCAAGGCCAATGCTGAGGCCATCTAAGCAGCAGAGACACAGGTGGAACTGGTAAGTAGCATACCAATGGCTCTGGTCCATTTAAGGGTCCCAGGAAGCCGCGCACCACTCAGCCACCGTGCACAGTGCAAGGGGTCCCGGAACTGGCTAAACTAAACGGTATGCAACCGTCGTTAATGTTATTAAGCGAGACATTTTCTCTGACATACGGTGTCCATCATGCAGACAGCCAGAAATGTTCTCTTCAATGCCAAATATTCCCAGTACGTGTTGCAGGGTAAGGCTGGATGTTAATGGGGACTGGGAGTGCTGAGGCTGCCCAGCTGTTGTGCTCTAATGGAACCAGTCGCAGCTGCTGCAGCTCTCAGCTTGTTTCCCTAAGTAGCTAATAAACACCTCTCCCTCTCTCTCTCTCTCTCTCTCTCTCTCTCTCTCTCTGTCTTTCTGTAGCTGTCTGTCTTTCTGTACAGCGGGGTGATCACCGGGTGTTCACAGGGTCGCAAGTTCAATCCCTGCCAACAGCTGAGTGTGTCCCATTAATGTCTCCAAACTCCGAGTTCAGAGAGATGTGGGACGAGGAACAAGTGTATAGAAACACACTTATAACTTCTGCCTCTCTATCCCAACACGCATGCGCGTACACACACACACACACACACACACACACACACACACACACACACACACACATGTTTGTGGCACTATCTTTATGGGGACCCATCATTGACATAATGCATTCCCTAGCCCCTTACCCTAACCTTAACTACCACAACTAAATACCTAACCTTAACCCTTACCCTCACCCTAACCATAACCTAATTCTATCCCTAATCCTACAACCAAGTCTTAACCCTCAAACAGCACTTTAAACTTGTGGGATCCAGCATTTTGGCCCCACAAGTATAGACTCCCGGTTTTTGGACCCCACAAATATAGTTAAACACACACACACACACACACACACACACACACACCCTCTCTTTTCAGGCCGTTGCCATGGTTTCTCAGTGTGATGAGGTTTTAAACGTGGACTTTGCCCTGTGGAGCGCGTCGCGGTCAGTCACAGTCTCTGAACTCTGACTGAGCTTCATTAAGCCACTGTTAGCTGTTAGCTGTTAGCTGTTAGCTGAGCTGGACTCACACAAATGCACACATTTAGTTGGTGTGCTTCTTTTACTGTAAGATATTCAAAGAGTATTCCTTTAAGGATTTTAGACTTGAGGGACTCAAAACGCTAGCCTGACATGGTCCTACTCAGATTCTAGTCAGAATGTGAACTTCCCGACCTCAAATGTTGTGGGCGGGGCTAAATTCGGCTGGCATCCAGGCTATCAAAACCTATTACTATCTAAAACAGTGGTTCTCAACTATCTAAAACAGTGGTTCTCAACCTTTTTTGTGCCAGCGCCCCCCTATCCATTATTCAGGTCCCTAACGTCCCCCCATCAAATATTATGTATGTTAATTGCCCCAAATATTAATGATTATGCCCTAATATAGGCCTATTATTGTTGTTACTATTGTTATCAAAAATAATCAAAAAATCAAATTGAACTAGAGAATGCAATTTCTGAAGAAATTGCGGTGTCAATGCTGTATGTTGAAAGGCTGACGCTACACTGCTGATTGCTGACTTGAATTGTGTTAGAAGAAGGTAAAGTAGTGAGAATAGTTGAAAAAGTGGGAATGGTTTTAATAGTATGAATTACTTAGAAAAGTTGAATAATACCCAGAATGTTTGAAAATGTTGGCATGTTTTAATGTTTTTTTGTTGAAAAAGTGGGAATGGGTGTAATTAGTTTGAAAGTCTTTGAAAAGTTGAATAATACCCAGAATGTTTGAAAGTATAATGATTTAATATTTTTAGTTAATTTTAAGATGAAGCGAAATTTGAATGAAGAAGCAGCTAAAGGAGAATGAATGAGTCTGAAAAGCAGGAAATATGTCATATTGGGTAATCTCAATCAACTGACACAGACACATGTACAAATGCGCACACACACACACACACACACACACACACACACACACACACACACACACACACACACACACACACACACACACACACACACACACACACACACACACACACACAAGGGTGGCAATGGCGCTGTGAATATGACACATGCCTTCAGTGTGGGAGACTTAGGTTCGATTCCCACTGCGATACATCAACCAATGTGTCACTGAGCAAGACACCTAACCCCTAGTTGCTCCAGAGGTGTGCAACCTCTGAATATTATAGCAACTGTAAGTTGCTTTTGATAAAAGCATCAGCCAAATGACATGTAATGTAATGTAATGTAACACTCACAGGCACTTACAAAGACACACATATGAGGATGTTAAGATAGGAAAAGGAGAGGAGGAGAAGAGTAAAGGAGGAGAGGAAGAAAAGAGGAGAGGAGTAGTGGCACACCTTTGATAGTCCTGCTTTGAGCCGGAAACCGTAACTCCTATCGCTTAATGTTTAATACACAACCACACACACACACACACACACACACACACACATACACACAGACAGAGAAACACACACACACACACATACACACAAACAGACAGAGACACACACAGACAGAGAGACACACACATACACACACAACCAAACACAACCACACAGACAGAGATATACACACAAACACAACCACACACAACCACACAAACAGTCACACATTTCACGGCAATAGGTTAACATGTCAGGGATCAGATCACATGACCAACTGCAGTTACAGGTTGCCATGATGACTCATGTTTCAGAGAGTTCTTCAAAAAGTATGAATGGAAATTAAAAGTTGTATAAAACTCAGTTAATGAAAGATTAACCATAATCCTAAGGAAGAATAATTTACCATTAGTATAGGAGAGGAGGAGGGGGAGACGAGGAGAGGAAAAGAAAAGGAAGAGAGGAAGAGGAGTTACACACACTCACACCAACAGACAAAAACACAGGAAGAGAGGAGAAGAAAGGAGAGGAAAAGAAAATGAGGAGAGAAGTAGAAAAAGAAGAGAGGAAGATGGGAGGAAAAAGGAGAAGAGGTGTTATTTGTAAGCTAACATGATGTGATGATGGACTAACTGACCAACTGACTGACTCTGATAACACTGCGATACATCAACCAATGTGTCCCTGAGCAAGGCACTTAACCCCTAGTTGCTCCAGAAGCGTGCGACATCTGACATACATAGCAATTTTAAGTCGCTTTTGATAAAAGCATCAGCTAAATTACATGTAATGTAATGTAATGTAACACTCACAGGCACTTACAAAAACACACACAGGAGGATGGTAAGAAAGGAGAAGAAAAGGAGAGCAGGAGAAGAGTAATGGAGGAGAGGAAGAAAGGAGGAGAGGAGTAGTGGCACACCTTTGTCCTTCGAGCTTGGAAACCATAACTCTTATCTCTTAATGTTTAATACACACACACACACACACACACACACACACACACACACACACACACACACACACACACACACACACACACACACACACACACACACACACACAGAGACAAACACATACACACAACCAAACACAACCACACAGACAGAGATATACACACAAACACAACCACACACACAACCACACACTCACAACAACACAAACAGTCACACATAGTCACTTCACAGCATTGGTCAACATGTCAGGGATCAGGTCACATGACCAATTGCAGTTAAAGGTTGCTATGACGACTATTGTCTCAGAGAGGCCTTCTCACAGAAACAAGGCTATGATGCACCTTTGAAAGTCCTGCTCCTAGCTCAAAAACCCTAACTCCTATCTCTTAATGTTTGATACTGTGAGAGACATAACACCCTGCTGATCATCCTGTCTAAGAATGGTGTGTGTGGTGTAAGAAATGTGAGGACAGCAGCTGTCTGAAAAGGGCCTGTTTCTCTTCTCCTCCTGGCATTTCTGGTAGGATTTAGTACAGGAGGCAGTGCGGCAGTTGGTGGAGATGGCTTCACTTGGAAGCTCACTGTGCCTCGTTTGAAAGGCGTATTGCCTCCCTGATCACATTTTTAGAAAGGGCACAAGATTACCTACATTTTGATGTAAATCAAATGTATGAGGAGTTAAAACTGTGGATGGTAGCGCAAGGTAAAGAAAATTTAGCTTATGCCTCTTTCCACTCTGTCAGTTGGGCTCTGCCCTCTGAGTCCGAACATTCCATCCCATACACACCAATGTAAAAATGGCAGAAAGACATTAGTTCTAAGCTTCAAAGAAGACTGATTATTTTAAAAAGTACTAATGGGATTTGAAAGTTGAATACCAACACTGAATGTATGAAAGATGGGGAACGAGTTTCTCGGTGAATGTATGAATGAGTAGCTAGCAGTTGAAAATGTGTGAAAATGTGTCAACTTTGAACATTTTGTCCATCCGCTTTAATGGGGAAAAAATGTCCGCTAAACGTTGAAAATCTCGGAAATTAAAAATGTTATGAATAATAAAAATAGTAGCACACCATGAATCACTGAATCAAGCCGAACGTTTTGATGTATGAATGAAGTTTCTATGTTGAAAAATGTGGAAGGAGTTAATGAGCAAAAATTCGGCGGAAGAATAAGAATAAATAAATTTTAGTGGTGTAGAATATAGATGTGAATGCTTTCCAGCATTCACACCAATGACAAAACAACACATGTATTAGTTTCCCAGGTATCAAAAAAGCCATGTGAATAGAAATTATATATTTACAGGTTTTTAAAAAAAATGCAACCATTTGACATTCAAATTAAATAACAGCAGCCAATCTAGCCAAGACTAGATAACATTCAAACTATAATTAGGTATTATCAAAAGGCCTGCTGCATGGTGTGAACCTCAGCACCTTTATAAGATGACTATAATTTGAATGTCCTTTTTTGTTTGTGAAGTGACCTTGGGTGTCATGAAATGCGCTTTAAATAAAATGTATTATTATTATTATTATTATTATTATTATTATTATTATTATTATTACAAACACTAACAATAGCCAATCAGAAACAGCTAGCAATTTAACATTCAAATCTAGAATTGAATTGTTCCAACAGAAAACAAGCTGGCACTTATCAAAGGGTAAAAGCAGAAGACGCACGCACGCACGCACGCACGCACGCACACAGAAAAGTATTTTGGTGATGACAAACGACTTGAAGAACGACACCTACTGCCGAATGGAAATAAGTTTACAACCTTGAAAGTTAGTGAGAGCCGGTTTTTAGGGTTAGAAGAGTCTAGGTTTGCTATCGCCTGTCTTGCGAGTAAATAGCAGAAAAAACGTTTGGAGAAAATGCAACCCCACATCGCGCTGTGTTTGGTGGAGGTGTGTGAGAGTCCCGTACAGTAAACGGTGACATCACTGCCTCTATCGCTTCCATAAGAAAGTTTTAAAACACCAAACACAAGCCCTGAACTGGCCGTGAGTGTATGGAACAGCTACATGTTTGCCAAACAACAAAGCACAGTCAATCTCTCTCGCACGTCTCTTTTCTTTCTCTCTTTCTCCGTGAAATGAAGCTGCATTCAGGTACAGTAGGAAACATTGTGTTCTATAAACCATCTGACGAAAAACTTTAGCCTACTGTGAAATATAGTCTACTTGTGCTACATTGGGGGGGGGTTAAAGAATACAACAGGACGTCGCGGCGATTGCTTTTTTTCTTTTCTTATCTGAACGCAGCTTCACTAGTAGCTACAGAGCTCATTTAAGATGATGCTCTTACGACCCGTTTCCATGAAGGCAGCACGGAGCTGCGCCAAACAAAGCTGCCAGAAGCACAGAGAAGTTAGGATACCCGTCTGGTCCAGTCGCAGTGCTGTAAACTGGCAGCTTTTAATGTTGCAGACCACTTATTTTTTTAGTAGTTTAAGTTTAACATGTATTATTGTGAATCTTTGGTTTAAACTAGATTTCCTTTTACCTCAACGCCCCCCTTTACAAAATATTGCTTCCAACGCCACCCATCATCTTCTGAACGCCCCCTGGGGGGGCGGTACCGCCCCCGTTGAGAAACACTGATCTAAAAGATCAGCAGGAGATTTAGATAATGCTTCTGAAATCTGTACACACATTTTGTATCTACTATAGTCTACATTAGGGCTGGGCGATATATCGATATAAAAAATATAGCGATATATTTTTAAATGAGATATGGAATTAGACCATATCGCATATATCGATATAGTTCAAATGTGATCCTTGCTCCCATAGATATATACACAGATGTCGCCTTGAGGTTCTAAACATACGTCAAAACCGCCGCCATCTTGGAACAGAGGTCCGAAGCATTCAGATCAACGCTAAAGATGCCGGACTTTTGTACTGTTTAATTATGTTCGATAGAGGAAATGAAAAGAACAAACCGCAATGAATAACATTTAACAGGTGACAATGTGTTTTATGATCATGTATGCCGCCTTCGACCAGCAACCTGAGCTCCGGCGGCAGCGGGAGGCGGAGAGCTCCGTGGCCGGCCGCAGCGTCTCTTCCCCTGGTAAAAACACAGCTTTGCCTCGCTGCTGCGCCGGTCCCCGCTGATCCAGATCGGACCAGCCAAAGACAGAGTGGTGATCGGTAGGATCTTACACGTAGTCCAGGACGACCTGTATGTCGATATCGGGGAAAGTTCCACTAAGTTTGCCGCGGCAGGCGGACGGAGAGAAGCTACAGCGGGGCAGCAGAGACCGTCTGCGGCTGCAGGATCTGGAGCTCAGTGCCCGTTAAAATGACATGTAACGCATAAATACATACAGAAATAAATAGTGGAGGAATGAGCCTGGACATTTCAGTCTGTTTTAAACTTCACCTTGAAGCAGAAACTCTTAGTTCAGAAGGGTGAAGTTTCCGTTTGACTCAGATCTGTGAACCGATCATAATAAATATTCTTTGTATTAACACATTAATTAGTTTCTTTGTTTTGTAGTCGATAGTTCATCTTTTAGTTTACTTAAGTGGAAGCAGTATCAAGTGGAAGAATGGGACTATAAACCTAGGCTTACAGGCATGAGGCATTACATTTTGAACCAAGTAGATTATATTAATATCAAAAGCTTAATTGACCTTTGGAACGAATCACAAATATGGAGCTTTGATTTCAAAAAAGGTACTCCTGTTATACAGTATTTAGGTTTACATTTTATTGTTATTTGAACAGCTGAGCATTTAATCATGAACCAGGTGAAGAAACCGGTTTATTATTTATTTGATTTTGCAACTGTTTCTATGAAACTACATGTGACATGTCATATTTGATTTTGGCTTTGACTGAACATTTGCTCTCACTTTGCGGAAAAAATATCGGGATATATATCGTATATCGATATTCAGCCAAAATATATCGGGATATGACTTTTGGTCCATATCGCCCAGCCCTAGTCTACATCATCTGGAGGCCTTAAAATCAGTCCAAACTATTAGAAAGCCCTGTGTGCTAACAATCCATATGCACACCCACACACACACACACACACACACTGGCTTCCCCTCCTCTATGTCAAACACATTGACCCCCACAACACACAAACACACCTCCGTTCCACTCCCATTCACCATTTTATGACTTAACTATGGGAAAGCGCTCTCTTGTGTTTGCTGTCCTCCCCTTCTTCTCTCTGTATCGACCTCCCCCCCCGAACACACACACACACACACACACACACACACACACACACACACACACACACACACACACACACGCACACACACACACACACACACACACACTGTCCACTCTCTCCCTGTTTGTATGGGGCATTCCTGCAGCTATACAACTGTAAATGGCCAGATTCAGAACGACATGAGCGCTACATCACAACACATGTTTCTCCTTCATTTCGATGAGATCACTGCATTGGTACTAGGGATGCTCGTTTTGATTTTTTCTTTCCCTCGTTAACCGATCATTAATGGTTAACTAGTCTATATATCGACGACGTTCCACTTCCGGGATTGTTCTGGTGCCACTGGAAATTCAGCCGGATGTCCGTCCCTTTCCTCTTCCTTTGTGTTGGCGTTCTAACCTCCGGTGGATTTGTGAGGACTATGGTTAACTGCTCCTCAGATCTCTGCAGGGTAAATCCAGACAGCTAGCTACACTATCTGTCCAATCGGAGTTTTCTGTTGCACGACTAAAACTACTTTTGAAAGTTCACATGTTCCACCAAAACAAGTTCCTTCCTGAGACTAGTTAGCAGAGGCACCGTGGCTCCATCTGGAGCTTAGCACGATTCTGATTGGTTTAAAGAAATGCCAATAAACCAGAGCATGTTTTTCGCCCATCCCAGAATGATGTGTGGACTAGCCACCCCCCCTTTCCGGCAGCACCTGAACAATCCCGGAAATGAAACGTGGTCGATGTAGACCAGTCACCGTCTGACAATCACCTAAAAATACAAAGACCACCGCTAAACCAGCACGTTGGTCTGTTTGAGTGAAAGTCCAATACACATTTCTACTGATGAACACCAGCAAATGTCCACTGATGTTCATCGTTAAAAATGTAAAGTGAGATTAACTCTAACTCAGTGACCTATACACTTCCTCTCTTTCCTCCCCCCCGCTCCTTTGTGCCATTCAGCAGCAAAGAAACTCAAACAGTCTGCCGGAGTCGACCTGCTTAAAACCAATATTTACTGTCCCATTAAGAGGGGCAAACCCCTCTCTTTGTCTCCGCTTTCCTTCTCCTACTCACACTCTGTTGCTTCCATGCCCTGTTTCTTCACATGTCATCATACTATGTGTATGTGTGCCTGCCTTTCTTTTTTCGGTTCACGGAAAACGCCGATAAGTGAAGTATGGGAAAAGATAACTGAGTGGCTGCAGATACAGTTTTTAAGGCAAACTACATTCCTGCAACTTTTAACAATAGGAGAGAGAAAAGCTAGAGGAACTCTGCCTTAAATACAGTGCTAAAGAGAAGGTATTAAGCAAAGAAAACCACTAGATCAGCTTCATTTATTTATGAGATCTTGCTAAGTTTAAGATTGCAATGTGAATTAATTCCTGACCACTAAAGACAGATTTCGATAAACCATTTCAAAATGGTTTATCGGTATTTTAAGCCCCCAACTTCTCTAGGATTAGGCAATGGTTACGGTTAGGGGTGCACGATTCAGAAAATGTCACCATTTGATATTGATTTTTAGGCTCGCAATTCGATTAAAAAATGATTCTCCATTAAAAAAGCGATTCACAGTATGTAAATGTAGTTACTTTTTGATTGTGATTGCAGTAGACATACAATAATAAAAAAAATTATAATAATAATAATATGAATTTGTTTTTAAAATATGAATCAACTTTTGGAATTTTATGAATCGATTTTGAATCGGTAGAGCTGGAATCATGATTCGAAGCCTGGAAGGAGACATTGGGGGCTTAAAACACCATTGAGCTCCAAAATGGATAAAGGTAAAAAAATAAATACCAGTCTTAAATTATGCTGAAAATGTAGCTATTTTAATTGCAGTTTTATCTAGTGATGATGAAAGCCTTGGAAAAAGCAAGTGAATGCCTACCATCCACTAGAAGACTCTAAATAGACTCTGAAAAGACTAAAGTCTGACACCATCTCACATCTAAAGACAACCATCTCACATCTAACGTCAAAGACTGTTTAAACTAGATTAGTTTTGAAACATATAACCAAGCTAGCTAGCTAGCGCTAGCGTTAGCTGGTAACTTTAAGGGAAAGTCTGATGATGTTCTGTTCTGCCGTACATGCAGATGAAGGGCTCCAGTACCCGGAGGTCTGTGTTTATCTGCCGGTAAAAGTCCCGTTGGATGACGCGCTTCAGAAGGGTTGAAAATCGGAAACTTTCCCTCTTTAGCGTTTAGCTTAGCTCAGCGCACTGGCTCTTTTCATAGTCATAGTTAATATTTAATAATAAGCTATTGCACTGTTCAATCCCTGCACTGTTCTCTTTTGCACTACCACGACTGTACACAGTCTACCGTAGCACCTTATCATGGTCATTGACTCATTGCACCTCTAACTCTTTAAATTTCTAAAGTATCTACCTATGTAACCAATCCTAGCTGAAATGAAAGAACAACGAAAACTTGCTCAATTGAACCAAATTCCTGAAGACCTCTCTCCATTTTCTCTCGTAGATGGTGAGATGGCCAAAGTGGCTCGTTTTGTTTCTGATTAGCAACCTCTACTTCTTCTACTCTGTTTACTGGCGGATTACAGCCATGAGTTACCTTTAGCACCAACTTCTGAGCTCGATGGTGTTTTAAGCCCCCAAAAGACCTTAAGGCAGCGCTGCGACCGTTGATTTCAAGGCACTAACCCTAACCCTAACCATTGCCTAATCTTTGTGCCTACCAGACAGCGCTGCCTGGAAGGCGACGTTGGGGGCTTAAAACACCAAACACCAACTTCTTACCAAACTACACTGTAGCCGCTTTTATTTGCTCCAAACCAGTTGATGGAAACACACCAAATTCTTTTTTGCTACATTTGACAAGCTCACTTAAAATTGGCTTTACAATTGTACGGGAAACACAGCTAACGTTTGGACAAAGTTTTACGGCAAGCCATCCACCAGTTTTTGAGATATTTCAGTCGGAACAAAAGTATTGGACCTATCAACAGGCCGACTTTGGCATCCCCTATGGTCCCGCTGCTAACGATGAAGTTTAACTTATTGACTGCAGAGCACAAAAACGAGATAGAAAGCTGAACAACACTGCAGGATAACGGTACAGCCTGTGTTTGGATCAGTGCCTCACAGACAGACAAAGATGTAAGAATACCTGCTGGTTTATTCAGTTTGACATGGGATCCAAAATGCCTAAAAAGACCCAGAATGTATTTCTTGCTAACTTGTCAGATCCAGTTCTTCTATCACACTAAATGAGCTCATTGTGCGATAGCGGGCAGACATTAGCATCAAGCTATTCTTAGTCCGGCTTGGCAGAGCGGGAAGAAACTGGCATCCTTCAGGGGAGGACAAGCCTGGCACGGAAAGTGTTTTTCTGTCTGGGTTTTGTTTTGGGGAGGAAGCTGCACCCACTCCTCACACACACTGCAGCTGGGCATCTTTAACATCAGCAATACAGGACTGACTTGACATTTACTGTACATTATGGTTGAAAATCTAGTCAGTTTCAGGAGTTATCTCAGGACACTTTACAGATAGAGTAGGTCTAGACTACACTTTGTAATTTATAAAGACCCAACAACTTACCCCCAAGAGCAAGCATTTGGTGTGACAGTGGCGAGGAAAAACTTCCTTTAAACAGGCAGAAACCTCTGACGGAACCAGGCTCTTGGTGGGCTGGTTGGGAAACTGATACAGATATAAATCAGAAATCAGATTTTTCTATGTTCGTATCGTTAACATTACTGGTTTGCACATTTCCTAGTCTCGCATTCTTTAAACCAATCACAATCGTCTTGGGTGGTGCTTAGCAGATAGTCTAGCTAGTAGTCTGGATTTACCCTGCAGAGATCTGAGGAGCAGTTAACCATTGTCATAAATAGATAGACAGATAGACAGATAGATAGATAGATAGATAGATAGATAGATAGATAGATAGATAGATAGATAGATAGATAGATAGATAGATAGATAGATAGATAGCAGCTCACACATAAACACACATCTCCATACACAACACAGTTCCCAGATGTCTGGTTCTCATACTAAAGTTGCATACTTCGAAACCTAGGTTGTTCTTCGGCGTACTGGTGATTAGCCTGCAACTGTAACTATTTTTGAGCTACCGCAAGGAGGTTTTTTTGCCTCTTTTGACGCAGACAAAACTGACACAAAACATCTTATCAGCCCTAACGTCACAACAACAAGCCACACTGCTCCATCTTGACTCCCACCTCCAGTGGAGTAAGAGTGGTGAAGGACAACGGTCTGATATGGTTTTGCCCACTGAGAATGTGTCGACAGCTCACACAGACCTTAAAAAACGCTAAAACATCTGAAGTTGTACTTGTCCATGGACTTCTTTCTTCCTCAGTGTAAGAGTTTTTGTATTGCAGAAGTGAATACACGGAGTCTAAATAAACGTATGCTGTTTGTGTGAATGCACCCCAAGTGACTGATTTACTAATCTGATCTCCTTTAATTGATTTCCCATTGAATCTCATTTCCTCTGTCTCCCTGTAAAAGATCTAAGACACTTCAGCGCTATTCACAACCAACTGTTTCCTCCATGTTTGTTTACCGCCGTCCTTCTGAATGGGCAATGGTTAAACACTCTCACTGACACAATGGTGTGATAAAAAGCCCATTGAGAAGTGTTCTGAATGCTAAGGCATTGGGAGGGCTCGGGACCACTGCTGCATCAAAAGAAGATTGTGAGGGGCGAGCAAACACTGCAAGACAATGGGACGGAGCTGAATGGACGCTCGGGCCGGGAGGAGACGGCCAATGTGTCCAAACCAGATCGCAGAGTAGATGTTTCCCTACAGCACTAGAATGTCCCGCGTGAGCCGATCACACGTTGACAACTCTGAAACTGCACCTAAAGCCAGGGACACAAGAGCTATTCCCATTGCTGATTAAACTGTGGATTCTTTTAGATTTTTTTTGATTTTGCCATCAGCCATCAGGCTCCTCTCCTGTGGAGCCAGCTCCCAGTCTGGGTTCGGGAGGCAGACACTGTCACCACATTTAGTAAGCTTAAAACTCTCCTCTTTGATAAAGCTTATAGTCAGGGCTGACTCAGGTTTGCCTTGGACCAGCTCCAAGTTATGCTGTTATAGGTCTATACTGCCGGGACACACACTTTGACACAATGAGCTCCTGTCTCCTCTCTCTTTCCATCTGCGTGTATTCATGTCCCAGTTTCATGCTCGTTACTAACTTAGCTCCGGAGAGCTTATTCCCTGGAGTCCTTATGTTTTCTCGCCTCAGAGATCTTCTTGGATTGTGGTCGCACCTGGATTGTGGTTCTTGGATTGTGGTCGCACCGAGATCGTGGTTGCAGCTGCCGCTGTGGTCCTGCTCCACGCCCTGCAACGCTATGCACTGCTACTATTATTTCTAGTCATACTTCTATTATCCTTATAGCTACTAAAATTGCCCCTGTGCATCATACCAACTGCTATAATTATTTATGCTATAGTTATTTACTTAATTTAAAACTTTTGTATTAATTGATGTTGCTCAAGAGCACCTTGGCAGTGCCCAGGAGGTGAAATGGAACCTCTCCAGCTACCAGTCCACACTTTGAACTTGCAACCCTCAGGTTCCCGACACAACTCCCTATGGTACTGAGCTACCACTGTTTCCCAAACGGCAGCGACAGATGGCCACCCACCAGCAGCCTGGGTCTGTCAGAGGCTTCTGCCTGTTTAAAGGAAGTTTTAATTCGCCATTGTTGCACCAAATGCTTGCTTGCTTTTTTTCATACATTTACATAATTTGACTTTCTTAGCATGTTTTCATTGAGTAGAGCCAGAGTTTTACCTCCGTCCATTACTGTCGTTCACTTTCCAAACGAGTCCATCCATCTCAGTCAGTTCATCTGTCTTTTCACTCTTTGCCTTACAGACAGCTCATGCGGGGATGGATGGAAGGATGGGTAGAGCGGAAGAGAGAGAAGAAAGAATAGGTGGGTGGAAAATATGAGTGGACAAGTACAGGGGTGAGAGGAAGAAAGAGGAAATGACGAGGGTTTAGCGAGAGACGAGGTGACACAGTGAGGAAGCAGTGTGTACAAATTGGGGCCGGTCAAAGAGTTCAAAGTAGCGGGGAGGACCAAACCTGAGAGAGACTGGTAATGACCTTTGACCTGTGACGGATCAACAGGTTGGAACAGACATCATGCATGACGAGGGAGGGGACACAAACTTCACCAACATGACTAGTCATGGCTCATTGGGTGGGATATAACCAATTCAATCAGATTACAGAGTACAGCTGTTGCTGTTGGAGGAATCACACTATGGAGAAAGCATTATGACACAAAAATTTGAAGAACATGCACACACACACACACACACACACACACACACACACACACACACACACACATACCCGCACACATACAAAACCACTGAAGGGCAGCAACAAGAGTGGGAGGCGCCCTTTTATAATCACTTCCTCTGCTTTGATAATGGCTGGCACACACACACACACACACACGCACACATTTCAATCAAAGATATTATGAAGGGCTTCTTTTTCTGTTATCCCCAGCTGGAGTCCTTCTCTACTTTCCTCTCCCCTTCCTGTCCTCCTCCTCCTCCTCCTCCTCCTCCTCCTCCTCCTCATCCTCCTCCTCCTCTTCTTCTTCTTCTTCTTCTTTTCTTCCTTCTACTATTTTTCTCTCGTTCACTCGCTCCCTACTTCTCAGTTTAATCTCTACAGTTATTCCTACAGCCTCACCTCCTTCGTCTGTTCTGGTTTCTATCTTTTTACTTTGTTCACTCGACAACTTTTTTTTGGCTCTCCAGTCGTCATGCATTTGTGTCTTTCCATTCTTCTTTGCAGGAGGATGGAAAGTAGTGTTCAATCAGAGTACCGGGACTGAATAAGCACTGCAGAATCTCATTTTCAAAACTACAGTGTAATACAGGGGGAGTTACTGGAATGAAGTTTGACGCTACTATCATTGGAGACTGCTGTACTGCGTTTTTAGGGAATTTCGGATTAGTAAAATGAAGTTTTTAGGCTGGCATACTGAGATTTTTTAGGCCACTATGTGTGAGCTACAGCATCTAAGTTCTGGGTTACTATACATTATTGTGCAGCTAACGTATTTGCTTTTGAGGCAACTTTAAACTCTGGGGCTGGGAGCGCTGGTGCGCTACGACGTGTGTGGGCGTGTTTGTAGAGCTACTGAACTGGAACTGTTACCATATGGGAATTGGAGGCACCTAAAGTACATTTCAGGGTAACTGTTCAGATGTTTTAGGCTGTTACACTGGACATTTTTGCATGCAACCCTTCTCTTACATTTAACAGAAGGTAAAGCTGAAGATGATTGACTATAATCACATAGTGTGATTAAAAAGCTGTAGTTCATTGTCAAAGTCAAGTCAACGTTTTTTTTTGCATTGGGCAGAAGTGAAGACATGAAGTTGTTCAAATAATAGCTGAAAGAGAAAATAATTCCACAGGAAATTGACATTCCTAAGTATGAATAAATCCTACAATGAATTAATAAACTAGGCAGACATATTGTTCCATATATTTCAGCATATTGAAGTGTGAATATACTGTACATGCCGATGAATTATGTGCTAAAGGGTACCTACCGATTTTTTCAACCCTATTTTCCTATGTTTTAGTGTCTAAGTGACTGATGGGAACAACAATCTTTGAACTTGAACTTTCAGCTTGTATTTACCTTCACTAAAGTGCTTGTTTTGCCGCTGACAGACTCAGATTAATATTCCCAGTGTCTGACAACATTATGGAAATGATTTCTAAGGAAGTCGACCTTTCTGTTAAAGAGTAAGATCTTTTGCGTTCACTAAACCCTACGCACTCCATGTAAATAAACATTTTAGTCATTTTAGCATCTAAAATACACCTCTACACATTCTAAGTCGACAGAAACAAAATAAAACTAAGAAAAGAAGTTTTGGGTTGTCTTTCCACTTTTCCAACCATCACAACTCTAGTTTAGGTTGAAATAAACACATAGTTTACCGATTTACACGTGGAAATATGTTGGCTCTATACACGCTAAAAGTCTTTTTTAAATGGAGTCTAGTGGTAGCCTGACAAACCACACCCACATCCAGATGTAGGGTCTGGGAACTCACCATTGACGGAGCTCGATCCGAGGGGCGGGATAAACGGTTGTCTTTCAAATTCCCTCTGCACGTAATAGGATAGCGCTACAACCAGGCAGAGCAACAAAGAAGGTAGCGGAGCTAGTTGATAGATTAAACTTTAGCCGTATCCGGTCGGCAAAACTCCGAACATATCTTCCTTTTTTAAGAATGATTTCTGTGCCATTCTTTGTTCTTTTATCATTGAAAAGCTGAACTCCAAGTCTTTCAGAAGTCCGGCTGTTCCCAGCAGCAGCAGCCATAAGCCCCGCCCACCGACTCTATACACAATGTGATTGGCCTGACCAAAATTTGGTTTTTGCAGCTTGAAAGTCAACGGAGAGTGCCTAGACCTAACCTGACTCCGCCAGATGGATTGCTTCGCATTTGCTCGGCATATCCATCTGGGAACTTTCCGTTGGAGAACTTTTGGGAAGGGGCGGAATACTGGTTATTTGATTGGATGAACCATCTGTCTATCACCTATGTTGGTGATAGACGGGCCAAATCAACCAATCAGATCCACGAAGCGTATGAAAATACAACCACAAGCCCGCCCCTGCTGCTGCAGGCAAAGCATAGCTCGTTAGCTCAGCATGCAAGCAACATGTCGGTAAAGGATATGTGCTGTTTGTGTAACGAGAATTTAGGAATAAAAGGAACCATTTCAGGTTCCCGGTCCATATTCCAAAAGAAGGATCCAAGAGAAAAAAAGCATTAGCGAGCGGCTAACAGAATTAGGGCTACCGCTGTCTGAAAATACTGGTTAGCTGATTGGATAAACCATCTGTCTATCACCACCTAACCCACCTCAAAACCACTCTGATTGGCCCGGTCGTTTGGCTAACGGCTCCAAATTTTCTCTGCCTCAAGATGCCAGACTGATCTGGGAGGAGAACTGGAGCTCGCCAGATCAGGACTGTCTCACGAGGCTAGCCTAGACCCCCCCTGGCTGCCAAATAAATTTGCTGCCACTAGGGGGAGTCTAGATTTCTAGGCTAGTCTAGTGGTGTTTAGTGCGAGTGACCTCAGAGCTGTTTCTGGTTAAACAGAAAGGTTTTAAAGGTCTATCTCTGAAGGGATCCTTTCCATAATGTTGTCAGACACTTCGAATAATAATCGGATCCTGTCAGCGGAAAAACTGAACTTTTAGTGGACGCTAACTGACGCTGAACATTTGCCCCGTAGGGTTACACGGCAGCCCGTTCCGTGGCTGCCGGTTACAGCGTTCACGCGTAATACTGGACCAGGTTCAAAGACTGTTGTTCCTATCAGTCACATAGACACAAAAACATAAAATAGGGCCCAGGTTGAAAAAAAACGGTAGTTACCTTTTAATCACATATTGAGAAATGACACGTCCCAGGCAGAGGAAGGAGAAAACCTTCAAGAAACTAAAGATGCTGCTTTTATCTTCATTTGTCCAAATACCAAAGCTAAAAGTGAGGGAGTGTTAACCTCCGACATCAACACACTGATGTCAGCTACAACAACACGCAGAAGCAGAAAGCCCAAAACCACCTCGGAAATATCCGCCAACTATTTCGGACCGGCCCCGCTCATCCGTCATCCCTCCTTTATACTTATTATTAGATGTGGCATCAACTTTATCCCTTTTGCCTCTTTTTCTCTCTTCACTCAACGCTGAATCACTCCTATTAAGGTCAGATCTGTCTCTCTGTCCACCTCTCTTTTCTCCCCCTCTCTTTGCTCATTTTCCTGCCCAGTACACATAATGAATGACTGAAAAATGTGCACTGTGTGTCAGCGTTTGTGTGTTTGTGCGAGAGGACACAGTTTCAGAGGCGATGTTTAACCCTGAACAACAGGGATGGGGGGTGGACAGGAAGATGAAGGCCGATGAGTAGATGGTGACGGAAGTGAGAGTAACGAGAGGAGGACGGAGGAGTGGAGGGACGGATGAATGACTCCAACTGTTGAGCCTCAAAATGACAGCCAGGAAGCTGAAGAGGACAAAAGGATTTATATCAAGAAGAAGAAAGAGGGCCGCTATTTAAAAAAGATGTGACCAAAACATGCGGTTGACTGAGTCACTGCTGCAAGCACAGCAACAGAAAGAGAAAGAAAAGAGGAAAGTTACACACAGAAATAAATTTTGACTTAATGATGATAATGTATAATCCTCTGTGAGGCTCACAATGCAGTGCATTCACACTGGATAGTTACAAAATGACAGAAGGAGCGACTCATAGCTACACAAAAAAAAAACATACATCTTCGATAGCAATTGCTACTTTTGGGACCCCAGACTAGTCAGGTCAATTCAATTTGGCACAAAAAAAAATTTCTCAATTTCAATCCATCTTTACTAGCCAGACTTTGAATAATTTGACAGTGATATTCTCCAAGCCCTCTTTTAAAGGAGAAATCCGAAAGCAACCGAACCGTGGCTTTTGTCACCCCCAACTAGTGACGGCGTAGCCAACCGTGATTCATCTGAGAGACGGACAAAGAAGAGACGTTCAATGTCCTTCTTACGTATTGTGACTGTGTCAAAAGAGTCTTTGTGGCCGGACAGAGTCAGAGAGAGATAATAAGAGAGACTACGATGCGGGGGGCGGGGGGGGGGGGGGGGACAATGGAGAGTGAGACAACAACGGAGAGTGAGACATCACGACGAATAAGAGATCATATCTTGAAAAGTCTCACACACTTTCCAAGAGCTGTCTGCTTGACTGGATGTTGAACAGCAGGCCACCGGCCAACACACACACACACACACACACACACACACACACACACACACACACACACACACACACACACACCTGAAGAGTGAGTTAAAAAAACAAACCGGTATGCGGAGCCAAACCACAGTCAGCAGGCAGAGTGTTCCCATGCTCGTAAATAGCAGAATTGGCAGAGGACACACAGATTACAATCAGCGAGAGACACACACACACACACACACACACACACACACAAACAAAGAAACGGCGATGATGTAAAAAGATTAGACAATTAGACAGTTATGTAATGACTGTTACAGGCCTAAGGATACCACGTTAACGTTACAGTCCCGCAGGGTTGTAATCCGTGAAATTGTCTTTTTGTTCCACTCAGCCTTCTGAGTAAAGCAACTGCTGGTTACCAGATAAATTAAATCCATCTCCTACTACCCATAAGCCCCTTGTGTTAGGGGGAATTCCCTGCTGTTGGCTTTAATTATGCTGCATGGCATCCCAGTTTGTTGACTACTGACTATTGGGAGTATTACTGTGTCTGTATTATACAGATGGTGGCCGTATTATGGACCTATGATTGGACTTTTGTTTCCCTTGTACCTGCAGTTATTCCCTATCTCTGTCTCCTATGTGAGCCCAGCTGTCCCAGGACGGCCTCACATTTCTCTTACGTTCTGAAAAATTGTGAAGTTATTCACTGTCTTTATTTTTGTGGATCTCACTGACTGATACAACAATGTGCATTGCCTCAAAACCGTCATCAAGTTGCACTTGAACACACCACAGAGACTAGCAGGGGGTGTCGGACTGGGAGGGGGGGACTGATGTCTACACATAGATGTTTCCCATTGATAAAATGAATGCGTTTTCAGGCCGTGCCTGAGACGTGCGTGTGGGAGCCCAAATAAAAAATTTAAAAACGGACACGCCACGCAGCTGACATGCTCACGGCACGGCAACTGTTGCTCATGTTAACCTGGTCAGTCGGTTGAGACAGCGCACGTAGTATGAAGCTCCACTTGACATCAAACTGAAGACATGTTTGAAGTTCAGCTGCTTTGAACATGTTTTGGCGTAGACTCAGGTTTAACCGTGAAAAGGGTGCCAGTTATTGTGGGGGTAACTGGCACAGAGCCGGCTGGCACTTTAACAAAGGTAACTGTGACGTTCAAAACCACATCAACAGCAGGAAGCATTCAATCGGGAGCAGTTGGCACCGTGCTCACTCTTACGCACTACGAACAATAGAGCTACCTCACCGGCGCTTGTGAGTGTGTCTGTGTGTGAGTGTGTGTGTTGTCTTTGTGCTGTAGGGAAACCTGCCAACACACTAGGAAATTAAGGGCACATGACGGTGAGAAACATTTCAATCTCTCTGGTAGGAAACTGCCGTCCAGCTCCAGTAAAGTCCCTATGGACCCGATGTTCTTATGTGTTTGTGTCTAAGTGACTGATGGAACAACAAGCTCTGACATTGGTCCAGCATTAAGAGAGATCGCTGCAGTCGGCAGTCAGAGAAACAAGCTACAACGTGAGTTAATAGGACAACTGTGCAGCTGGTATTTACCTTCAGAAAAGTGCTTGTTTTGCCGCTGACAGGCTCAGATTAATATTCTAAGTGTCTGACAACATTATGGAAAGGATTTCTGAGGAGGAATCCTTTCCATAATGTTGTCAGACAAGACAATGATGTGCTCATATGTTGATTCATAAAATTCCTAATCAGATGATTTCATTAAGTATCTTCTGCAATAAACTAAAAGCACGTCAACTCTGCAGACAGCTTAACACGGCTCCCCGCAAGACCAAAGACTGTGACGAGTTGGATGACGGGAAGACTTTTTTTCTTTACTCAAGGTGGGAGGGTTATGGAAAAGAAATGAACTCACCCGAAGAACACGCACACACGCACACACGCACACACACACACGCACACACACACACACACACACACACACACACACTAGGGCTGCACACAAAAAAGAATGACGGTTACATTGTAAAGTGCAGCTTTCTGCTGATATTTCTTTTTCAACTGACACAAAAAAATCTCTGAGTGTCTTCCATGATGTGATTTATGCACCTGTAGATATGCCCCCCCAAAAAAAGATGTGTGCAGCCCTAAATGACAGGAAACGGAACACTTTCTTTACTCAAGATGGTAGGATTATGGAAAAGGGAAGACCTCACCTGAAGAACACGCACACACACACACACACACACACACACACACACACACACACACACACACACACACACACACACACACACACACACACACACACACACACACACACACACATTCCCTAGTGAAGCCTATATTGTGCTCTAATAATAGGCTGCTGAAACAGACAAACATCCCCTGTTCTGTCGTCTCGTCCTCCTCCTCCTCCTCTTTCCATGCCCTCACCCTGCTTCCTCTTCTTCACCTCCGTTCTCTTCTCCACTTAAAACCTCCTTCCTGTCTTCCTTTTTTCCATGTTCTAGCCCTCCTCCCTCTCCTCCTCCTCCTCCTCCACTCTTCCTGGGAGTTTTGTTCCACCTTGCCTTCATATAGGAATCCTCCCTCCTTCCTGATCTATTACAGCTCTCCTTGTTTTTACACCCCCCACCCTCCTCCCACCCCTTACCTGTGATTACAGAACCCTTCCACTATCACATACCTGAGACATTAACGTAAACTGCACACAATCTTAACGTGTAAAGTAACTAGTAACTAAAGCTGTACCAGATGAATGTAGCGGAGTAACTAAAGTAACTAGTAACTAAAGCTGTAACAGATGAATGTAGCGGAGTAACTAAAGTAACTAGTAACTAAAGCTGTACCAGATGAATGTAGCGGAGTAACTAAAGTAACTAGTAACTAAAGCTGTAACAGATGAATGTAGCGGAGTAACTAAAGTAACTAGTAACTAAAGCTGTACCAGATGAATGTAGCGGAGTAACTAAAGTAACTAGTAACTAAAGCTGTAACAGATGAATGTAGCGGAGTAACTAAAGTAACTAGTAACTAAAAGCTGTACCAGATGAATGTAGCGGAGTAACTAAAGTAACTAGTAACTAAAGCTGTAACAGATGAATGTAGCGGAGTAACTAAAGTAACTAGTAACTAAAGCTGTACCAGATGAATGTAGCGGAGTAACTAAAGTAACTAGTAACTAAAGCTGTACCAGATGAATGTAGCGGAGTAACTAAAGTAACTAGTAACTAAAGCTGTAACAGATGAATGTAGCGGAGTAACTAAAGTAACTAGTAACTAAAGCTGTAACAGATGAATGTAGCGGAGTAACTAAAGTAACTAGTAACTAAAGCTGTACCAGATGAATGTAGCGGAGTAACTAAAGTAACTAGTAACTAAAGCTGTAACAGATGAATGTAGCGGAGTAACTAGTAACTAAAGCTGTAACAGATGAATGTAGCAGAGTAACTAAAGTAACTAGTAACTAAAGCTGTATCAGATGAATGTAGCGGAGTAACTAAAGTAACTAGTAACTAAAGCTGTAACAGATGAATGTAGTGGAGTAAAAAGTCCAGTATTTCTCTCTGAAATGTAATAGAGTAGAAGTAGAAAGTGACACGAAAAGAAAAGACTCAAGTAAAGTACAAGTAGCTCAACCTTTGTATTGAAGTGCAGTACTGGAGTACATGTACTCAGTTGCGTTCCACCACTGGAAACACTGCATTGCACTTATATAAGAGATGAGATGTACAGGACAAAGGTGAGTTGTGTTGAACTGGGAATGACCTCATCGCATGATTTATATCCTTCCTCCAGTTCATCAGGTAGCTGTGCCCCCCTGCCTTCCTCAGGGTACGGAGATATATAGATAGGAAAAATAATGACGTGACATGGTTTCAACTGGGGCTGCACAATCAACCCGTCGTCGCTCACGACTCGTCAAAATACAGACGCTCGGGCAGCGGCTGTCAGCGCCAGATACCGACGCAATAATCCCCCTTCAACGTGTGTTTAGAAGGCACCGGGGAAGAGCAGCAGCTACGCGCCGCTGTAAAGGTCCTGACACACCAAGCCCACAATTGGCCATCGGACACTCCGGCGAGGTCGGTGACTCAAATCTGTTCGGGGTGTTCCGTGCCAGAGTAGTATGAAAGGCCGAAAACCCTGAGGTCAGTAGACCATTCAATGTTATTTTCAATACTCCAAAAAGCCTCCATTCAGCCGTATTGTTTTTGTAGCAGAAATCTCTCCATGAGTTGCGGTAAATAAGAAAATAACTCTTGGGTTGAACTAGGGCTGGATATGAGCAATATCAGACAATGATTTAAATGGATTCAATTCTGATTCACAAGGTCCAGATTTGATTACATTTCCAATTTCTATATCAGTTAGGTTAGGTCCATTTCAGTTACAACACCAATTCAGCTTGGATATGAAAGAGATTCTGAGGGAACTTCAATTACTGTTAGGTGTGCAAGCAAGAAGCTCACATATACTGTATGTCTGGCACCAGGTTAATGTTTGTATTAAGGACTGACCACCGAAAAGTTTGGTTAAAGTACGTCTTACGGCTACACGCACAGTGAAAGGGCGGGTATTAAAAGATTGTTTTCTGGACAACAAAAATAAATCACAGCATAAATCTTGTTATTTCTGTTTCAGCTCCTACTACGTGAGCCGTCTCTGTGTAACGTTGTGTTTCCCCTGCGAGTCTCTACGACGTGTTACGTCAGATGGCCAATCACAGACATTACTGTCACCAGCATGCTGATTGGCTCCCTGACACCAAAGAGATTCACTCCTTAGGTATGGAAATTGGGCATTGAAAGACGAGGCGTTTGTAGACAACAATTTGGTCGGTGCCTAAAAAGTATTGGATTTCGGTACCCAGCCCTGCACTTTAGTTATTAAAAGACAAAAACAGTAACGGGAGAAAGAAAGATGAAACAAAGCTGGAGTCGGATAAGATGAGGACATGCAGAAGAAGAAGCTGGAGGAGGAGACCACAGTGGCTCAGGCAGAGTCGAAGGAGGAATAACACTGCAGGGGGAGGACACATCAGAGTGGAGAATGACTGTAGGAAGAAAAGAAGGAGCAGAGGTAAATGAGGGAGAGGATAAGGCTGAAGAGGAATGAGAGCAGGAGATAGCAGAAGAAAGACGACAGGAAGGTAGAGGAGATAGAGTCTATTACGGGCTGTGTGCAATCTGCAAAAGATATGGGCATGAACGGGTGGGACAGATATGGCGAGAGTGCGTGAGAACTCCTTATTTAAAAGGCCCAAGACATAAGAAAAGGAAGAAAGATGAAAGAGGAACTGGAGGACCGGGAGAAAGAATTAAGAGCAGGGAAAAGAATTGTAGAAATAATGTTTAAAAGTCATTTAAGGTGCAGCATTCCTGGGAGTCCAGAGGTGCAGCTACACTTATTTGTCTAAAATATCATTACATCTTGCCTAGGGGGAACCCCCAAATAGTTGAATATTGGACGCTTTGATTGAAGGAGCCTGATTCGACTGCCAGTCTCACAGTCCAATCCTCGCCGCGGCATAAAAGCCCAGTTCAGACCAAAGATTCTGGACGGAGACGAGTGTAAAGTTGCAGCTACTCGCAACGCGCCGGTTCTAAAAACACGCCAGTTGAACTAATGAGACAAGACGGTGTATCATCTTCACCGCACAAAGACTCTTTGTACTTCGGTCCCAACTTCTGACTCTGGCTTTTGTTGTGAATGGGTATCATTGGAAGCATCTAAATAGGAATGTGGATAAGGATGCTCGCTCTCTTCAGTCCCTCTCTAGGTCCCTCTGTAAGTCCCTCTTTAGGTCCCTCTCTAGGTCCCTCTCTAGGTCCCTCTCTAGGTCCCTCTCTAGGTCCCTCTCTAGGTCCCTCTTTAGGTCCCTCTCTTTAGGTCCCTCTCTTTAGGTACCTCACTAGGTCCCTCTTTAGGTCCCTCTCTAGGTCCCTCTCTAGGTCCCTCTCTAGGTCCCTCTCTTTAGGTCCCTCTCTAGGTCCCTCTTTAGGTCCCTCTTGGTCCCTCTTTAGGTCCCTCTCTAGGTCACTCTCTAGGTCCTTCTTTAGGTCCCTCTCTAGATCCCTCTCTAGGTCCATTGGCCATATGTTGTGCTCGCGGGTGCTCGTTAACCCTCCAGGCTGCAACTTTCCCCTGCAACGTTCTGCATTGGTTCCGTCTAGTTGTCCCATCTCAGAGATTTGGTTCGTGTCAGTTTCACTTTCCCTGGTACGTGAGCGACGGTGGCACCCGCCGCGGTATCAATCAAGTGTATTTTTTGTGATATTGGTGAGGCGCAGCAATTTGTCCTGAGAGGAAAGAGTGACATAGTTTATTCCAGAGAAAGAGAGGAGTTTGAGGTCATTTAACAAGCCCCCCACACCCACCACCCCACCCCCTGCAGGTTGAGACAGGTTAACTGGCATTCCAATCTCTCTTTCATTCAGGCAGAGGTATAGGGGGTTAGGTGTGAGTGTGTGTGTGTGTGTGTGTGTGTGTGTGTGTGTGTGTGTGTGTGTGTGTGTGCTCAGACAGCCCACCTACATTCTTTTCAGACAAGACTGCAATTTGGCAACCCCCCTCCTCCCTCCATCTCCCTTTCCCCTCAGAATTATGACTTTATTCTCAGATTTATAACTTTTCTTCTCAGAATTATGACTTCAGTTTAATAATTCTGACTTTAAACTCACAACTCAGTACATTTTTCACGTGGGCCTAACACTCACACGGCACCGTAGTGTGTTTTTACTGCGCTCCGCACTAAAAAGCCCCAGCGAATATGTTGCCATTGCTACGCGTCACTGACTATGGGTTACATGCACTTAATATTCTATTTTCCCTCCCCCCCCCACAGATATCAGTAAGAGTGGAGGAAATGTCAGACTGAAGATAGAACAACTCTGCAGGTAGCCGCCGTTGTTGCCCTCCTCCTCCCTCCTCCTCCCTCCTCCTCCCTCCTCCTCCCTCCTCCTCCCTCCTCCTCCCTCCAATGCAAACATGATTTTAAAAAACCCTTTAAAAACCTTTCATTCATTCTTTTATTACTTCCACAGAACAGGCTTTAAAAAGCTTTAACAATCTTCAGACACACACACACACACACACACACACACACACACACACACACACACACACCCTACTTCTCTATTGAGACTTTCAACTCTGACACAGAGAAGAGGAAAGAAAGTAAAGAGAGAGAGGAGGAAAGGGACGATAGATGGAAGAGAGAAGGGAAACTGAATGCCATGACAGAAAACACTTTTGTCAAGGACACAAGTGTGCGCGCACACACACACACACACACACACACACACACACATAGGGAATGTCTGATGAACGCGGAGGGCACTCGAGCAGGAGAGGCACAAAAGAGTTGTATTCAGAAACCTAACGGCTGTTCAAGAGTGACGTTCAGGAACACACAAAGGTTGACTTTGACTTTTTCTGTGCTGTGTGTTTGTGTGTGTGTGTGTGTGTGTGTGTGTGTGTGTGTGTGTGTGTGTGTGTGTGTGTGTGTGTGTGTCCCTGTGTGTGTGCGCTATACATCTAACCGTGAGTGTATGTCATTCCAATGGATTCACTACAAACCACCAGCTAGAACAAACAGAAGATAAAATGAGACTTTGGGCCCTATTTGAACCATTTAAGCGCCTGGCACAGGTGCGTTTAGGTCGTGTCCAAATCCACTTTTGCTAGTTTGACGAAAAAAGGGTCCATGCGGGTGCATGGTTCAAAAGGGTTCTTCTTAATGTCTTCACACACCTCCCTGTAAGACCAGCACGCCCAGAATGCACCTGAACACACCTCCCTGTAAGACCAGCACGCCCAGAATGCACCTGAACACACCTCCCTGTAAGACCAGCACGCCCAGAATGCACCTGAACACACCTCCCTGTAAGACCAGCACGCCCATGGGCCACCGATGGGTAAAGGTGCATTTGCTGTTTAAACGACGCGGACGCTGGACGGGAAAATGACAACTGGGACGGTCTTAAACTAGCAAAGAGACTTGGGTCGGGTGTTGCGCTGCGCTGTGCCGGGTGCAAGACAGGGCCCTAAAACTGTTAGGTAACTCATTTTCTTCTCCAACTGCAAACTTTAAACTTTTGGACAGAAAAAGAGTGAAAGCAGAGCACCACATTCCCAGACCGTCCTGACAAACAACAGCCACGGTTATACAGACAACCCGCGTGCATGTGCGTGTGCGTGTGTTTCAGTAAATATTTAAGGAGTCCTTACCTGTCCGAGGTCCAGGGTGACGTTGACCTGGTTGTAGTCTGTGTTGCGGGACAGAGGCGGGCTCTGCCACCATCGCTCCGTCCCATCGATGGCGTTGGTGATGGGGTGGGCGCGGTCGCTGTCACCGTGGCTGCAGATGTCACAGTATTGGCCCTGAGGAGGACAGACGCAGAGGAGAATTTCGAGTTGTCATCTTTAGCTGAGCATAGGAGTTGTCAAAAAAACATCTAGAAATGATGCATCGTTCTTTCATTTAATCCCGAGGATTCAACTGAATTCACCATGCCATGTGTCTAATATATGTACTGTATCTTATTATTATTATGATTAGATTATAGATTATTAGATATATATTTATTGTCCCATGAGGGAGACTTGTTTTCAGTCTGTTTCATGCACATGGCAATATACACGGACAAATACATCAAACGTAAAGACCACATTTAAGTCAGCGAGATAGTTTGTTCAGCAGCGCTATGGCCCGAGGCAAGAAGACTTGAGACCAAAGCGAGACCTTCTACACCTCAGAGTCCTGTATCTGCGGCCAGACGGCAGCCGGGTAAAGTGTAGAAATAGAGGGTGTAGAAGGGAGGTAAACGTGTTCCACAATCCAAAACGTAGCATTGCTTTAATAATTTGTGCTTAGGCAGAAGTAGACGGGACCACTTCAAGTGTCCTCTCGGCCTCTTAGCTTTCTAAAGCCTCTCCTCGTTCTCTGCTAATCCAGTTTGGTTTGTCTGAGCGTTTGACCCGACCACCGCCGGCTATGGAAGCGTTAGCATAAACTAAACAAGTGTGGACCTGAACACGAGCCCGGGTCAGGAGATGTAATCACTGCAGGTCACTGAGGTCAGAGGTTACTGCTCACTATCTGACACGCCCCCCCCCTCCCTCGACTTCCTCTCACCACTTCACACAGATCACCTTTCAGATTTTCGGTGGATCTTCTACAGCCTTAAATTAGCTATCTATGCACTTAAAATAAAAAATCATTCTCCACAATTATGTCATACGGGTGACAACTATCAACTATCATCACTGATCACTTGGAAATAATTCCGTTGTATTATCATCCTTATTATCTTTCGACCAAATTGCCCCAAAATAACATGCATGGTTCCATACAGCGCGCTTCACAAGTGAAATGAAGGATCAGATCTTCCCTTTCACTGAATTTTAGGTGTTTTATTCAATTTTATAGCATTATCCTGACTAACCTTATGACTTATCCATCAACTTCATTCATCTGATCTTAACTTTTAGTCAAAATCATTCATAATTTAACACTTTAAGTTGTGTTGTTGTTAACCAGAGACATGCTCATAGGTTTCTTGGACATAAGTCATTGAGCATGACAAATGCATAAAAACAATGACAAAGGGGTGCACGATATATCGACTCAATATCTCGTTGTGCAACATCAATATCGAAAATGTCCTGAAAAGTATGCAATAGTCTGTGCATTTTGCAAGATGCGCATAGAGACAGCGAAAGAAACAATAAGCGTGAGGACAGAAAGAGAGAGTGTGAACTGTGGAGCGTGTGTTTAAATAAACCCTTATGTGTTGTACAAAAACCTGTTGTTTTGATATTCTATTAAAGGTGCAGTAGGTAAGATTTATGAAACTACCTTTCTGTCATATTAGCTGAAACTGAGCCTATGTTCCAGTAGAACTATATGAAGCAGGTCATTTAAAATACATCCAGCTCCTCGGGCTCCACCTACAGCCTGGAGTGGGATTTACAAAAATCCACCGCTCCCTGTTCAGATGCACCAATCAGGGCCAGGGGGGTTATGTAACTGTTCAGATGCACCAATCAGGGCCAGGGGGGTTATGTAACTGTTCAGATGCACCAATCAGGGCCAGGAGGTGTGTGTCTAACTGTGTGTCAATCACTGCTCATGCACACGCATTCATTCTCCCTTGTGGGGGGAGGGGCTTAGGAGACCGTTTTGGGCTTTAGCAGAAAGGGGGGAGGGCCTGAGAAGTTGTCGATGTTTTTGGATCTTCACAATCCTACCTACAGCACCTTTAAATCTATTTTGATCAATTTTTGTCTTTTCATATATGTTTAAGAATATCCGAATGAATATCGATATCGCAGCATTCACGCTCAATATCGCAATATCACATTTGGCCAACATCGGTCAACCGTAGTCTGCTTTCCTCCTGTCCGTCACTCCTTCCCACTATTTCCTTCTCTCTTTCTCTACACACGGTCCATCCTCTCTTCACTTCTTCCTCTTAACAAGCAAGCATGTCGACAAAAAGACCACCTGGAACTGAACATGCAGAGTGCATTCCCCTCTCTATCATTCAGTTGTTTGTCATCTCTCCCTCTCTCCATTTTTTTCTTTCCCTCCACCTTTGGGTGAATGAGCACGACTCCCCAGCGCTGCCCTGAAAACATGTATTCCTCACTCAGAGGGAGACAAAGGGTTGCTCGGTCAACACCTGCCACTTTGTGTGATCCATCTTTATTCTTCTCCAAACACAACAAGCAGCATTTTCTTGTTACTCTTTCTCTCTTTCTGTATGACATCCGCTTGTCTTTTCCCCCTCTGTGTCTCACTCTCTCTCCTGCCTCCATCTTGCATGGCATCAGTGAACACGTTTACGTGCACACCAATATTCCACTATTATTAGAATATGACAATATTCTGAATGTGATACGGTCATGACTACAGCATATTCCGAATATAGCATTTTCCGATTAAGATGTGGGGTTCACTTTCATTAGCCATGCAAATAGGTTAGTCAGAATATTGTCTTTTTCAAAATAAGGGCAGAAAAACTGAATATTATGTGCATGTAAACGTAGTCACTGTTTCATGATCCTTCACCAAAATAAAAGCTGCATGCACTGGGCCAGTCCCGTTTGTTTTTAAGGCCCTAACACACCAACCCGATTATCGGCCATCGGACAGTCTGGTGAGGTCGGTAGGCGAGCAGTCGGACTCAACTGCCAATCTGATTGGTGGAGAGCTAACCAGGAAACGAGGAGCGGGATGAGTGTGACCAGAACCTCTCAAAATCCGAGGAAAATCTTTCGAACTGACCTTTGTTGATCTGAAATGAAGACAGATTCAGCAACTGCACGGCCTATTTCTATCTTCAAATGTTTTCAGAAACACGTTTCGTTACTATCTTGGTAAAATACGAGATCGTATTCCCAACGAGGCCGCCATTATGCCCGGTTGTAAAATCCGGGAGCAGCCAGACCCACGTGACGCGTTCGTCCAATCAGCTGCCGGTTTGCATTTTTTTGGGTGACAATACAGATAATTAACCGCCTGCTGTTATGGAGACATATTACGGCTCGTGCACGCAAAATATTGAACTTGTACTGAACTCTAACTCTGCATCCCGGTGATAATTAACCCAAAAAATCTATATTGCCTTTTTGAAAATCTATACAGTATTGCAAAATAAAATATTGCGATACTCAAGTGTATTGATTTTTTCTTACACCCCTACTGTACATATCTGTCTATATAGTTTATCAGAATATCCATATTTATTCTGTTTTTCTTATTATATATTCTGTTAATAGACTACATATATCTATATCTATATTATTCTTACTACTAGTATAATGTCACTGCTACTACAGTACAGGCCAAAAGTTTGGACACACCTTCTCATTCAATGCATTTTCTTTATTTTCATGACTATTTACATAGTAGATTCTCACTGAAGGCATCAAAAACTATGAATGAACACATATGGAATTATGTACTTAACAAAAAAGTGTGAAATAACTGAAAACATGTCTTATATTTTAGATTCTTCAAAGTAGCCACCCTTTGCTTTTTTTGATAACTCTGCAAACCCTTGGTGTTCTCTCAATGAGCTTCATGAGGTAGTCACCTGAAATGGTTTTACCTTCACAGGTGTGCTTTGTCAGGGTTCATTAGTGGAAGTTTTTCCCTTATTAATAAAAAAACAAAGGGTGGCTACTTTGAAGAATCTAAAATATAAGACATGTTTTCAGTTATTTCACACTTTTTTTTTAAGTACATAATTCCATATGTGCTCATTCATAGTTTTGATGCCTTCAGTGAGAATCTACAATGTAAATAGTCATGAAAATAAAAGGAAACTCATTTGAATGAGAAGGTGGGTCCAAACGTTTGGCCTGTACTGTACATTGCACATATCTGTACATGTTGTTCATACATTGTTCATATTACATAACCATATTTATTCTGCTCTTATAACACTGCAGTATATGTCTTGTCCTGCCTATGCACCACCTGTCTATATTTGTATATCACATTGCACTTTTCTGCTTTTTTGCACTTCTTTTGCAAACTGAATTTTGTTGTCTTTGTACTCTGCACAATGACAATAAAGTTGAATCTAATCTAATCTAATCTAATATCGGAATCTAATAATTGTCCAAGACCATAATTGGTCGATCCCTACAATAAACTGCTGACCAACCTCAAGAACTGTCTCCTTAATGTCAGCATTGAACTCTTTATCCTTCTTCATCCTAGCCTAAACCAAAGTCACTAACGCCAGCTTGTCCTCCTCACCACATCCTCCCTCAGGAGAGGACATTTGGTTTACTGACATCTTGGAGTGATTCTATGTACCGAGCATTAAACAGATATGACTGGCTATAGTCTCCCGTTTGCAGCTTCAAACTACTCTCAAATAACACAAAACACGCCGTTTCATTAATGATTTCAATTTCAAACACCCCAAAAAAAAACACCACATGAAAAAGTGTACTTTTGTAAGTTTTCACTATCTATTGTGCTGGCCAACAAAGGTCCCCCAGGTTAGTATTGTTTATCTGGGCCAGGTTACAAGATTTCTGGGTAATGAAGTCCTCAAAATTTATTTTTAGCAGTGGGGGCAGATCAGCCCTATTTCTGATACCATGGTGGCAGAAATGTTGCCATGGTGGGCCGCCACTACAAAATCAACATAGAGGAAACACTGAAACATGTCCTTGTTATTGTCATCTGGGCCCACTATAGGCTACATCAACACTAATATGTTTGGGTTTAAGAATGAATATCTTTTGCTACGTTTACAAGTCGCGTCCACACTACTGCCGCGTTTCTGAGCCCCTGAAACAGAGAACATTTGGAAACACTGCTGCCCCGTGTTTTGCATCCCTGCCAAGAATTGAATCCACAAGGGAAACTAATGATTTTTAAGTTAAGTTTATCAGTTAATGACAAATTATCTAAAGTATATATTTTAGAACATTTAGAGCCATCAATGGTTTATTAGACTCAGTAGTAGTAGTAGTAGTAGTAGTTTCCTTGCTGGCTGCAACACTGGCCCGCACATGCTCAGTGTACAGGAATGGTGTGCAGTATGCGTTTACAGGCGTGTTAGTGTAGACCGAGATTAGTTCTGAAATGGTGCTGAAACTGAGATCACTGGGGAAAGTAGTATTGGCAAGAATCTGGCGATAAGATACGTATCATGATACATGGGTCATGATTCAATATATTGCAATATATTCCGATTCTGTGCGTAAGGCGATATATCGGGATTCGTGTAATTTTAGAAAAACAAATATTTAAAAAAAGACATGATGTTCATAAAAGTCAGAGAAGTTTACTTTAGGTAAACAATTCAGTACACAGAAAATCTAATTTTTATATGCTAAAGAAGGCCAAAGTTCAGCCATAGCTACGTTGTTAGCTTCCAGCAAAAAGTCAGGTACTGCTAGGCACAGTTAGGCACAGTTAGGCACTGTTAGGCACTCAAAAAAATCAATAAAGTATAGCAAAATAAAATATCGCGATACTCAAGTGTATCGGTTTTTTCTTACACCTCTAGGGGAAAACGCAGCGGTGTGGATGTAGCCTTTACGGCAGCATTCTACAATGCGAATGCTAACATGCTGCTGTTTTAGCATGTTCACCTTCACCACTTTAGTTTAGCGTGTTAGCAGTTGCTTAGTTTAGCGTGTTAACATTTGCTAATTAACAGTAAACACAGCTGAGGCAGATGGGAATGTCATTAGTATTGCTTCACAGACACACACACACACACACACACACACACCACACAACACACACACACACACACACACACACACACACACAGCCCCCTCCTGCTGCTTTTAATTAATAAAAACACTCACATCTGGCTGTCAAATCAAAACAGGATTAACCTCAGCACAGAGGTGTGTGTGTGTGTGTGTGTGTGTGTGTGTGTGTGTGTGTGTGTGTGTGTGTGTGTGGGGGGCCTGACAAAGTGGGCCGAGCCACAATAGCCCAGGAAAAGTGGGCGAAACCTCTTTACTCGAAACCCATAATGCACCATTCCTAGAGCTAATGACCAGATTTCGTGGCTTCATTTTGAGATGTGGCCACTTCAAACAAAACTGAAAACTCTGATGAGAGAATAGGCGCTCGTATCCTCGGTGTGGAGACGCTGAAGTGGCTAAAATGTGCTCGGGATCAAGTAGTACTGCAGAATCCTGCAGAGAATCCAGCTGAACTGAACATAATTACTCAGGAAAATATACATAACCTAGCCTCTGCAACTTGTTCTGTTATTTTACGGATTTATTTCTTAGAGTGTAAGGTGGCATTGTTTTTTTTTGTATGTGGCTTTAAAGATAAAATTGGAAAGGAATCCCCCTGAGGGCACTTTTCTTTTTTTTTTTTTTGGCTTCCTTCTCAGTCTTTACAATCAAACGCCACTTCAGACTGCCTGCTGTTTACTCATGCATCTCATATCTTTATCTCAACTCAACATCTTCATCTTGATCTCTGAGCTCTTCTCATTTCACTTCAAAAGGAACTCATGAGCACGCATGTCACATGCTCTGCAAACACTAAACGTCAAAAGGATCTCGAGATCCTCCGGTCATTTTGGAGGAGATCACAGTTAAGTTTAGGCAAGAAAAAAATGGAGTGTTATGCGGCAACAAAAGTTACGTTTAAGGAACCGAAACGACTTGTTAAGTTTAGAAAGAAAATGGTGGTTTGTATTAAAACACCCCCAGGGAACACACATTTCCTGGGTGAAAGTCATTTGTTTTCCCCAGGAAACAAACTCCGTTCTCTGTATGTTAACGCCCTCTGGCGCACCAGCGAGATCTACGTCATTTTGACGTCACACTGGCGCAAGCCAGCTCGGCTACGGCTACTGTAAAACGGCCCCCGATAGTGCGTTCCATCTACCTCAAAACTTGGAAGCCGAAACTGGGAATGACGTCACACCCGACTTGAATGGGTTCCGTTTACAAGTCGGATTTTTCATTGTGTTTATTAGCTCTAGCCAGGTTAGCCATGGTTAGCAATGCCAGTTTATAACAACGCATTAGGCTGTTTTTTTGTGCATACCAACAGTCCACAGATAGAAGATGGACAGGACTGTGTGTACGACTGATTTAGTGAGACACAAATAAGACAGAAGTGCTTATAACTGTACGTTACTACAGCTTTCACTACTGTTGCACGGGGGGGCAGCCATGCTCGGGGTACCGCAAACTGTCCCAGTTCCAAATCCTTCGTTCCTTCTGCATTTTAGCTGCTGAATGCATAGTAACTGTCTTCAATGAAATGCATTATGCACCAAAATGATGCGCAATACACTGTCCGCTTTATCGATTTCTATTATTTTATTTCGTCTCTCTAGATCGTACTTTATCGTCTAGAGTCAGTTCTTATTTCAAATGTGTTTTGTTGTTGTTGTTGTACAATGTATGCCTTTTCTATTGTGCTTCCTCTGTCATTGATGACCGGCAGTATGAATGTGTATCTAGCTATCTGTATCTGTAAGAAGGGCGGAGGAAGCAGCGCTCGGGTCTGGATAATCTCGCAGTAACGGAGCGGATAAACCGCGGTCTGATTGGAGGACACGGGTCAGTCACCGTGAGGAATGTGGAGAACAGGTGGGAGAAAGAAAGAGAGAGAGAGAAGGAGAGGGAGGGAGGGAGGAGGCAATAAGCCTACATGTTATCGCCCCACAGGGTTGCTTTAATGGTTAACCCGTGAAACTGCAACGATCCCTTTTGTGTGTTAATTAGTGACGCCCGGAGACTCGGACATCAAACACACCGGCTTTTTTTACCGCGCTCATGGTCACGTTAAAAACTCCTCATAAAAAACACACACATAAAGACTGATGTGGCAACCTTTATCAGTAGCTGTGTGTCCACGGAGTCCCCTCTAAGGGAAGTGTTGCCCGTCCTTATGTAAGTGGCCTGTGTTAAGTCCCACAAAGGAAGCCGTGCATGAAATAATGACTTGGCCGGAGCAGAGACTCGGTGCACGCTGCTGACCCCCTCTGTTCAGCTCTCTAGTCTGAGAGCAGTTGAAGTGGTTGGCATCCAGCAGCAGCTCTAACATAACCAAACCGGAATCAAACCTGCCACAAAGCAACAGTAGGAACAGCAGCAGTGACTAGTAGGGTACACTCTTAAGAAATATCTCTTATAACAGAGATTATGAGTGGTTATTTGAACAGAAAGTGTCCACAGAATGTGATTCATAGTTGCATTTTAGTTTTTTGACACTAGGAACTGCATCATTTGTCGTTTTTTTTTGACATTTTTGAATTTGTTTTTGTTGCAAAGATCACAGTGACACCACAGAGGATAAAAAAAATTACAAAGGCTACGACCATGTCCTTAGAGTACACTGATATATAGTATAGTATTGTATAACTATCAAAAACTGCATATTCAATAAAATAAGATCACTCATAAAGGCTCGTAAAGGAATGCACCCTGAGTGTTTTATGCTACCATAGAGTAGGGCTGCACCACATGAGGAAAATAAGGAATTATGATTATTTTGACTGATACAGAAATTGCGATATGATTCACGATATTGGAGATAATGATCATTTTTGAAAATCGCGATTATTTGTGCACGTCACTGTAAAACTAAAATGGAGCACGCACCACAAACATACACCTGAAAGAGCCTACTGTAGTATCAGATGGGGGATACAACTGTACCTAACCCTAACTGGAGCCCTATGGTGGGAAACATTTCTTTTAAGGAAATCCAAACTTTGGATCTCACAAAGTTTCTGACTCACTGTTGAGCAGCAAAATAGCACGTATGGATAATACTTTTCTGAAGTGTCCCCCCCCCGGCTCACCTGGATGGTCTGGCTCGGGTCCCCGGAAACCGGGCCTCCGACCAGCTTGCAGTACAGGTCCTGCAGGCTGCGGCCGGTGTCGTCCTCCCCGCAGGTCGCCGTGGCGGTGATCTTGGTGCTCTCGGCCAGGTTGAAGTAGGGCGGGTGCAGGCTGTAGCCGTGCACCCCGTTGGTCGGCAGCTCCTGCGCCCAGCAGCAGGTCACTAGCAGCGGCCACAGCAGCAGCGCGATCCGCGTCTGGGTGCGCCGAGCCCGGGAGAGCGCAGCGCCGAGCGCCGCTCCGCTCGACATCATCTCCACCTGTTCGCTCGGTCCGCTCCGACAGAGGGAGGGGGGCGGGAGGAGAGTTTGAGATCAAAATCAATCGGAGTGTAAGCAGAGATGAGCCGTTAACTACTGCAAGAGTGTAAGCATTTAGAGGGAAAAGTGAGGGAGATGGGTTGCAAAAGAGAAAATAAGGGAGAGTGCAGAGCGGTGCGTCGAGATTTGTGTCCTCTCTTTCTCTCTCTCTCTCTCCCTCTCTCCGTGTCGCTCCACCAGGCACCTATTCCAACTCAATCTGCAGTTTCCCTCCCTCTCCCCCCCCCCCTCCCTCTCCCTCTCTCCCTCTCTGCTGGCCCGTCCCCAGTGGTTGGAGGAGGGCACAGATCTGTCAGTGTGTAGCGTTTGAAAGGTACAGGCGTATTAAATGGAGAGTTGGATCCATAAGTGTAGTGATACATATACACGTTTCCCCTAACCAACAGAAGTACACAGGCCAAATCACTGTTGATTGATATTGATTGATTGATTGATTGATTGATTGATTGATTGATTGATAGGCCTACAGTTTGTTTTTTTCAGAATGTAATACGCCCTTTCCTCTTATCCTTCTTTCCTCAATCACTTCATTCCTCCTCGCTTCCTTCCAGCGTTTCTTTCCTATATCTGTCCCTTTCCTCCTCCCTCTTTTCTCTCATTCTTCCTTTCTTTTCCTTCCAGCTTCCTTCATTCTCTAGTCTTCTTTCCTTCTTTCTTTCTTTCTTCTTTCTTTCTTTTATATTTATATCTTACCTACAGGAATACAAGCAAAATGATACACCTTACACAAGAATACATTTCTCTGAATCTTAAACATTATTTTACCATTCAATTGAATACGACTTAAATATGGTTACAAGAGCATTTTGTCTACTACAAAACGTGTTTCTATTTCGCCGGCAGACATCGTCCATGCCTTTGCATCCTGACAGAAATGTAATCAAAACGCCAGTTCATTTTGTCATGTAGCTTCTGTCCCGTTCAGATGTAGCTAAGCTAGCTGTAGCAGGAACACTTGACAGTAACAGTTCACATTATCAAGAGCCCTTTTTCTGTCCCACTGCACATTCGACACCTGAGAGACTGTAGCCTACGTACAGTCTACATTCTGCTGAATTTTGCTGAATGACAATCCTAAAGATGGTCGTGGGCTCATTATGCATCGCAAACGCCAAAATATGCGTTCTCAAATGACACTATGCTAGGTAAACTTTGCTAAATAGTCATAAAACATCATAATAAACCATAAGCTAGTGCTCCATATCTAAAGTAAAGTAACAGCTAGCTGGCGTCAGTTACTTGTAAAATGCATAGATAATGTTTAACAGTAAAATCTCAATTTATAACATAAAAAATAACATATTTGAGTTTGCTAACATTAGCAATAATGTCAGCCAGTTTGAGGTGTATGCATGGGCTAACCATTACATTAGCAGCACATATCCCGTATTTAAGAATGATTAAATGTGGACTTACCTGCAAGTGATGCACAGGCATCATCTCGCAGTTTCTTCTTCTTTCTTTTCTCTGCTCCTGGCTCCTGCTGTCTTTTCGAGGCCATTTCAAAAAAGTTGACAAACTTTATTTCCAGCTATCAGCTGTTTCATCTGTCAGTTATATCAAACCGAATAATAACCCATCCAAACTAGACATAATATACAGCCCAAGAACAATACAGTCAGTACACAATACAGATATCTGATATCCATTTTTTTATATCTGCATTTTCACCATGGATGTGGTGAATTGAACCATTTTTGGCGGTCAGTTCCAACAGGTTCTCACTCCCATCTGGTAAAATACGGAGGCTTGGTCAGGTGCCTTTGTCGTTGTTATTGATGCTAAAAGTCTCCTTTAGCGTCATAATACGCGCTTTAACTAAACACGCTTGGTCGGGACTATTGGCGTCCCTTTTGACGCAGTTATGTTTAGGAAAAGGTCGTGGGTGGGCTTACGCTTCCGTGATACGCGGGAATAACGGGACGGTTAAAGAATATAGCGACTTTAGGAAACAAAACACGCGGGACACCAACCAGGTCTCCTGGGTGAAAGTCCTGTGTTTGACCCATCCACCACCCTAACCAAACTCCCTACGCCGAATTTCGACCTTACATAAGATGCTGCTCTCCAGGGGCGGATCTACAGGGAGGCAAGGGGGGGCAGCTGACCCCCCACTGTAGGGCCTTGCCCCCCCAGCTGCCCCCCTTTGGTGTTCAAAAAACTTTGCTTGTAAAAACAAACTGCCACTATGTGCACAGGCTTCTTAAAACATTGAAACAAACAATTAATTTATATTAATTCATAATAAATAATAATTGTAGATGTAATCTTAGCCCCCTGCCCCTCAAATACTTAGCTACGTCCCTGCATCAAACGTGCAGAGCGGCGTTTGCACATTCTGGCTCGCACACAGCGAGTCTGCTGCGGGGAGGTGGCCCTGCATCCCGGCAAAGACTGGAGCGACGTTACAACTCACTACACAGTGCTTGCTGAGACCGATCATTTGTATATGATTAGTTAAGGAGTATTATAAAATCCACTTCCTCTCACATATCACGTATGGCTGCACAAATTAAACCAGGCGACATCCTTTACTATCAAACTGGGAAAACCACAAATACAACGGGATTAAGAACGCTAGTCTAAACATAACTGATGTTATCATGTAATACATCTCGTCTGATGTTATGTTTTTAGGCTACTTAATTAGCTACGGGGCCATACAGTCTAATGTAATACAAGAATAACAAGAGCTTTTCACATCTTGACTTTTGCAGGCCAGAGTAGCTGGAGATATTAGCTGAAGACTAAAAGTGGGGATATTGCCAGCCAAGAAAATCCTGAGATGTGCACAGGAGGAAGAGGAGGAGGGAAAGGAAGAAGGAGAAGACAGGAAACTGGAGAGACCAGGCAGGTCAGAGCAGGAGAAGACCACAGAAGGAGATGCAGAAAGGAGTGAAAGAGAAGAGGGAAAGGAAGAATTGACAGTGAGGGATGAAGAGGAGGCTGCAGGTTCAGAGAGAGGGACAGAGGCAGAGAGTGATCAGGAGGAGGCAGATGAAGATGACAGAGAGGAAGAGGAGGCTGCAGTTACCCCTGGACCATATGGTTGGTTTATATTCTCCTTACATATAAATTGCAGTACAGTAACATAACTTGTCGTGACATGACGTGTTTTCAGTTTTTGGCTATTTCCTCGAGACACTTTACAGATAGAGTAGGTCTAGACCACACTCTTTAAGTTACAAAGACCCAACATTTCTCCAAAGAGCATTTGGTGCAACAGTGGCGAGAAAAAACTTCCTTTTGGGCAGAAACATCAGAGAGATCCAGGGTCTTGGTGGCCGCTGCCGGTTAGATACAGATGGATACAGATATACAGATATAGAGAATTATGATTCATAATAATGGTAATTATAGTAACAAAAAAGATAATGGAACTATGACTAGAAATAATAGTTGTAGCAGTTTAGGGCGTAGCAGGGCGTTGCGGGGCGTAGTAGGGCATAGCAGTTTACGTATGGGGGTTTCCATGTACCGTCTTCCCCTGCCACCCTACCAAGATCTCTCACTACCCCTTTGTCCCCCCCATGTCAAATTTTCTAGATCCGCCACTGCTGCTCTCCCCGGTACGTTTTACAAACACGCTGTAGGGCGCTTTTTTCGTCGCTTCCGACGCCGACAGCCACTGTCCAAACGTCTGTGTTTTACGAGATCGGAGGGAGAACGGGTTGTCAGTTCTTAATGTAAACATTAACCTGGTGCATTATAAAACATATTTGAGAGTTGCTTCCTACATAGGGCTAGGTATTGAATTTCGATATCGGTACCGATACCAGTACCGTGATGTTGTCATCTGTATTACAAAAACTGCAATACGTTCAAAACTCTGCTGCTCGCCTCCTCACCCACACCGGTTCAAGACAACACATCACCCCTGTCCTTCAACAGCTTCACTGGCTCCCTGTACAACAGCGCATCCATTACTAAGTTCTTCTCACCACCTACAAAGCTCTCAATAATCTGGCCCCTCCATACCTCACAGACCTCTTACAGCACCATCGCCCCTCCAGATGCCTTCGCTCAGCAGACTTAAACCTCCTCAAACCCATCACCAAATCAACCCACGAACTCTGGGGGACCGAGCCTTTGCAATAGCTACCCCCCACCCTCTGGAACTCACTGCCCATCCACATCTCGGACTCACTGAACACCTATAAAAAACTGCTTAAAACTCACTTGTTTCAATTGGCCTATCCATAATTTACTTATCTTGTTTGTTTGTTTGTTTGTTTATTTGTTTGTTTGTTTGTTTGTTTGTTTGTTTGTTTCTTTCTTTCTTTCTTTCTTTCTTTCTTTTGTTTGTAAAGCGTCTTTGAGTTCCATGTAAAGCGCTATATAAAACTTATGTATTATTATTATTATTATTATTATTATTATTATAACAGTCCCAGAACAATACTTTTTTTTGATACCAATTTTAGAAAACAAAAACAAAACACATTACACATTACGACACAAATACTTTGAAGTATTTTTCAGCTCCTACTACGTGAGCCACTACTCTCTGTGCAATGTAGAGTTTGTCCTGCGTGGTCTCTACGACGCGTAACGTTAGACAGCCAATCACAGACATTATTAGATATTGGTAGAAGCATGCTGCGTGCTTATTGGCTCACTAATTTGTTGTGTTAAGGAAGACTGGCAAAGCAAGCTGGTATTGTAACTGAAATGTCCTTCACCTAATAGATATTGATTCAAATCAGAAATGTAATCAAATGGGGACCTTGTGAATTGGAATTGAATCGATTCAGGAAATTATTGGCGGTACCCAGTCCTACCCTTATTTAATGTATATCAGCCAGGACGGAAGGCAAGGCCCTTGCTTTTATCTGACACAGTCCTAATCAAATGGGACTCTGCCGCTTTCTTCTGACTTTCGGTAACGCCATGATTCCAGGCGAGGGGCACGGACTATGCTGTGTTCAATTTGACATGGAATGTCGGAATTTCTGGGTTCCCAGTCTACTACATATGTCTATGGCATAGGAAATGTCAACTCTGACAGATATAATGTTATTTGCCTTGTAATTGTTTTTTGTAATGCCTCGTTTTGATTTTTATATCAGTTATCGACAATGTTTTTTTCCCACCTAGTTTTCGTTAACGATTATAACCTTGCTTCGGAGGCCTATTGGTGCAAATGACAACTTCATCATAGGCGTGCATGTTTTTCCTAGCTTGGACACCAGCCGAACTTGGCCCCGCCCACAACATTTGAGGTCGGGAAGTTGGGTCTGGACTTGATCCATTGTGGAGCAACTATATGCTTGAACCAGAGCTGTGTGGACCAATCAAATTGAAACACGCCCCATAATCACAGCCCAGTGGAGCAGAATCAGACTTAACTCATATTCTGACTAGAATCTGAGTCTGACCACGTCAGGCTATGTTTTTTCCATCTTGGTAGCTCAGTAATGACACACATACCACATCTGAAGAGAAACACACACACACACAATGTTACTCTCAGTGAAATACAACAGGTTCAGGCCCATTTTCTGGTGAGAGACATCACAAGAAACCTGTTGAACGGATGGAAAATCCCCCCCAAAAAAGCATATGAGGAATCGTAGAATTACAATATGGAAAGATGATGTAACAAAAGTTCAGAGCACCAGAAATCACTTCAGAATTGATTGTTTGGAGAATAAAATCCCCTAAAAAAACATTTCCTCTGCATACACAGACGCAAGTATTTGGGCTAAAGCTTGTATACCTTGAGGGAACACCTGAGCAGCTGTGTTTGCGTGTCTGTGTGTGTGTGTGTGTGTGTGTGTGTGTGTGTGTGTGTGTGTGTGTTTTCTCATGGACTCTGGAACACCGCCATCTAATCACGCTACAGGAACCACTTTAGAAGATTAAAGGGTTTCTCTGCCACACACACACACACACACACACACACACACACACACAAACAGAGAACAGCTGCTTAGGTGAGTCAAAGTGAATATACCTTAGTCAGGCAGGTGAAATTGTTGCCATGTTTGTGCCTAGTCTACACTGTCCAGAGTCCAGAAACCTCACACATCTACTTCCTCCATCGTCTGTCGAACACATGCTGACCTCTGACCACACACACGCACACACACGCACACACACACAGACATGGGCAGGGGTCAGTGACCTCCCGTGGTTTAAAGGAGTCTAGAGACAGTGTGTTAATGCAGCAGAGCTTCATTCACTGGCACACTAGAACATTCCACAGGCTGTTTGGGGGCTCACGGGTCACACTGGAGACACTTTCCTGGGCTCCAGTGTAGGGCTGCAATTTACACCAATTTTCATTATCAATTAAAAATTATATTTCATTTAGTAGACAAAATGTAAGAGTTTCCAGTTTCTAGTTTCCAAGAGCTTAGGGGATTTCTTTAAATGA